>NC_056560.1:35488675-35647521 GCF_013358625.1 Macadamia integrifolia | reverse complement strand
CAAGGTATAATATGATAGTAAAATAATTAAATAATGCATCTAAGCCATGATCAAAACATACCTCAACATTAATTAACTAATATTTAGAGTACTAGAGTAATATACTATACAACTCCCCAACTCCCAAGTCCCAACTAAAGTCATCCACTGAGTGTCTTACTTTTAAATTTCAAAGTCTCAAATGGCAATATCCCAAGTCCCAAACATATTAGTTATACAACACTAATCATAATACTGTCTATTGGAAAGAAGTACGATGGCATGGTTGGATTCCACGCCCAGTACGATGGAGTCGACGTGCATTTTCCTCTGGAAAAAATTTCGCTCCAATAGAGTCATAGATCAGCCAATGGGGAGTAACATATATATAATTGAGTTCCATCAAAGCTATATTAACCATAAAAAAAAAAATACAATTGTTGATGGAAAATGCACTTTTTAAACCAGAAAAATAAAAAAATAAAAAAATCTATGAACAAAAAAAAAATTTTGACTCCATGAGGTCATAGATCGGCTTCTAGTATCTAACATATAAAAAATCTAGCCCTATCCAACATGTATTTATGTTACTATTTAAAAAAAAAAAAGGTTTTAGGGAATGAGGTTTACCTTTCCAAAGCTTGAATGTGTAGATCTTTAACTTGGCGTGACCTTCAAGGCAATAGATGTGATGATGTGACTAATTAGTGGACAATAGAGTGATTTTGTGTTCAAATGCAAAGAGCCAAAATTTTTCCGAGACAGTCGAGTTGGAGTCGAAATTTCGTCGAGTGCCTCACGAGATGTTGTATTTATAAGCCTTGGTGGTATCATTTCAGTATCTTGCTGAAACGGTACCAAAATTTCGCCGAGATACCAACATTTCGACCGAGATGATGTCCTTTTTGTAATTCGTAGCATATCTCGTCTCGGTAAAATAAAAAATCATGAAATTTCCAAGATCTCGATGAGATCTTGAACCATGCTCATCATATAGCTTCAAAGTTAGCCTTAACAGAGCTCCATAGTTGGCATCATTATTTAGGACACCCCCTATGGGGAACGTTATCTAGATTATTTCATGTTTTAATTAAACAATGTACTTGGAACCAATTTAATTGTGATTCATATGTTTTTGTTAAACAAACTCGGAATGTTAAACCCTGTTTCTAATAATAGAAGCATTCTTCCTTTCTCTTTAATTCACTCTGATGTTTGGGGCCTAGCCTGTTGTGTAAATATTTCTGGCTATAAATGGTTTGTTACATTTGTAGACTGTCATATTCTTCATACTTGGGTCTATTTATTGCATCATAAGGGTGAGGTGTTTAAATGCTCAAGGAATTCCACTACATGGTTCAAACTTAATATGATGCTAAGGTCAAGATTTTGAGGATTGGCAATGGCAGAGTACATGGAGTGTTCCTTTCAGTCCTACCTTGCGAACCATAGGATCATCCATCAGACAAGTTGAGTGGTTACACCATAATAGATTGGGGTTGCAGCACGTAAGAACAAGCACTTGTTGGAGGTTGCCCGCTCCCTTATACTTGAGATGCATGTTCTTGCCCCATATTGGAGTGAGGCAATCCTTACTGCTACCTACCTTATAAATAGGATTCCATCACGCATACTAGGGTTCAGGTGTCCAGTGGAGATACATTGTGGTTTACGAAGCTTTGTTGTTCCTCCTAAGGTGTTTGGCTCAGTCTGCTTTGTTCAGAATTATCATTTTCTTAGCAAGCTCGACCCTAAGGGTCTCAGGTGCATTCCAAGGACAAGCTCCGCGAGAGCCGGTTGAGGTGGTAACCGTGGTATGGTCATGTACAACGGAGACCCATGTATGCCCCAGTAAGGAAGAACGACTAATTTCACTTAGAAGGATCCGGAAGAAGTAGGGGCAGGCCTAAAATGACTATTAACGAAGCGGTAAGAAAGGATACGCATATGGTAAGGCTCGATTCTAGATGACTTCGGATAGAGTAATGTGGAGGACAAAGACTCGCATAGCCAACCCCTTGTAGGGGATGTTTCTGTGATGCTTTTTTTACTTCTTCTCTTGCCTAATGTTACCTCCTTATAACTCCTTTTACTTCCATTTTGGTATTTCTTTTTATTCTTTTGACTATTTTAGACCGTATCGGATCCATCTAGCTGACCCCATTTAGTTGGGATAAGGTTATGGTTCCTGTTGTTGTTGTTGTCTCCTACTTAGAAGGGCAACCGGTGTTATCACCCTCCTTTTAGACGTCTTTTTGTTTCCGTGGACGTGATCTTCCATGAGACTGAAGTATACTACTCACCTCTTCAAGGGGAGTCTTCTAGAAGTGAAGAGGTTCCCTTAAGTCCTTCATTTGATGGTCCTCCACTCCTTCTGATGGATGAGGGAGGAAATGATGACACTGGTGTGACTCTGACTCGAGAGGATGAGGGAGAAAAGGACACTGGTGTGACTGGGACTCAAGAAATTCTATACAGGGGGAGCCACTGGTTCAACAAAAGTTACAGGTCCTTGATTAGAATTTACAGGTGTTTTCTCGCAAGAAAAAGAAAAGTGATACCACCAATCACACTATTACTACTCCACAGCTACCCTCTGATCCTGAGTTTACTCTCCCAAGTATCCCTTTCCCCTTACTATGATCAATCTCCTGATTTTCATATTTCCTATAGAAATGGAAGTAAGACTTGCACTCAGCACCCTATCCCAAATGTTATCTTATGATGCTCTATCTCCCTCCTATCGCGCTTTTATGTCTTCCTTGTCTTCTGTTTCCATTCCTTAGACCTGGCAAGAGGCAATTCCAGAACCTAGATGGAAGGATGCAATGAACGAGAAGATGAGGGCCCTTCACAAAAATGGCACATGGGACTTAGTTACTCTCCCACTACAGAAGCAACCAGTAAGCTGCAAATGGGGATTTATAGTTAAAACAAAATGTTGATAGAACTGTAAACACGTATAAAGCAAGAATAGCTGCCAAAGGTTTCACTCAGACATATGGGATCGACTACCAAGACTTTTGCCCATGTTGCTAAAATGAACACAATCAGAGTCATTATCTCATTTGCAGTGAACCTTGGTTGGGAGCTACAACAACTGGACGTCAAGAGTGTCTTTTTTCTCATAGTGAATTGACAAGGGAAGAGTATATGGATGTTCCACTAGGCTACTACAACAACAATAATCATAACCTTATCCTAACTAAATGGAGTTGGCTACATGGATCTGATATGGAAATTTGAAAATATAGAAGCATAAAAAAGAGGTTAAAATGAAAGATAAGAGAAGGTAAAGCAGTAGAGAAAGACGCATCATGGGAACATGCCTTATAAGGGGTCAGCAACATAGGTTCTTGTCCTCCACTAAACTCTATCTAAAACCCAGGGTAAGGTGTGCAAACTGAAAAGAGCACTGTGTATCCACAAGGCTATGGTAGCAATTGGCTTCACTCAGAGTAATGTTGATCACAGTCGGTTCACTAAAAGGGTGGGTGATCATTTAACTATTCTTATTGTTTACATGGACAACATTGTTGTTACTAGGAATGATACAGTTGAGATCAAGGCCTATCTTGGTAAGGAGTTCGAGATTAAGGACCTCGGGAAGCTGAAGTACTTTCTTGGGATTGAGGTGGCACAGTCTACCAAGGGCATTATTCTTTCTCAATGCAGATATACCTTGGACCCCCTCTCTGAGACTGGCATGTTAGGGTATAAGCTGTCAGATACACCTAAGGCAAATTCTCATCTCAAAAGCAAGGAAAGTGAATCAATTGATAAGGGTCGATATTGGAGGTTGGTTGGAAGACACATCTATTCTTTTTTTTGGGTGAATAATTTAATCCATTACCAAAGGAAAAAAAATATACAAGCCCATAGAAAGGGGAGGAGGAAGAAAAGAGACAAAACAAGGATCTCAATGAGCACAAAGCTAGGGAGCTCCCAGGATGCAACAATATTATCGTTTCTAGGGGAGGGGGCAAGAGGAGGAAACTTTTGAGATATTAGCTTTGAAATAAAAAAAAAATGGAGCCCCAAATCTTTCCAAAAGGCCGAGAGTTGGAGGTCCATTTTCTATGATTCCTCTCCATCTAGATCTGACTGATGGCTGCACAGAAGGCAAGCTTGCCCACAAAGTCACAGATGGTCTTTCCATGGAACGTCATCCAAATCCATTCCCTGTGGAAAGGGAGAATTCTTCTCGAGGAAGCCCAGCACTTGGAGAGGACTAAACTCTAAATAGAATAGGAGATAGGGCAGGCAAAGAAGAGGTGCTCTATGATGTGATCCGAGTTCCAAAAGCAGGGATCGGATCGCTTAGGGCCTACTTTGACACTCAATAAAACAATGGCAATAACCAATGGCAGGTTTGTATTGAAGTAAAGCTTCAACTAGATGGTAGAATTGTAAATAACCAAATGTTCTATGGTATTACTTGGTGGCTAAAGGAGGACATAACAGGGATTAGATTTATTAAGCATGGATAAATTAGGAAGGGACAGAAATATAAGGGCAGCAAATAAATAATGAGAGAAAAGAAGGGCAATGATATGAGAATGAAAACAGAAGAGAGACTTTAACACAAATAGACAAAGACAACAGAATTTCAGCAAGGGGAGAAATAGACTAAACAATTTAAACCGATAAAGTAAGAAAACAAGAAGGGGCACACGAAGGAGAATTATCTTCTTCCTTCAGCCAAGGAGCAGAAGCGGTGAAGTAGTTCTGGTTCAAGTCCAACTAACCACTTCGAGAGGCTGCTATTAGTCCTGTGATTTCAAGAGTAAGGCTGAAATTTTCCACCGTATCAGATGCACAAGACAATGGCAGAGATGAACTCCGACAGAAGCAAATAACTTAACCTGCAACTCAGTCCAGCGAAAGGCACAGAACCAGATCTGAACCAGGTTTCAAAGATCTTGACAAAAGGAATCTTTGGAGACAAGATTCTAGGATTAAGATCGCCCAGGGATGGGAAACCTTCGACCAAAGGCTCGGCCCAAACTGATCAAGCACCAAGGAGATCTGAGAGCTTGACTGGGGCTGCAAATATCTCCAGAAACAGGGTAGTTTCAGAAAAGAGGAAGTATAGCACGAAAATAAGGAAGAAGGAGAAGATGAAATAGAGAGAGTTTTAGAGAGAGGCAGGGAGGGGAGCATGCATGAAAGCCATTCCTTTGATGCCCAAAAACTTCATTCAATTGTCCAAATCTGAAATCTTCTCCATTACATGGCTATGTAAAGAAAAACCAAATCATAATATTGGAAGCTAATTAAAATGGAAACTAAACTAAATTGGCAACTGAAATAAAAATTCAATCTTCCTACTAACTTGACCACACCCTACACTAACAATAAAAGAAACAAATCAAATACTAAATTATCCCATATCATCCCACGCCCAGCTACATCACTCTATGTCCTCAAGGTCAGATCCACAAAGATAGCAAAGCGGGGAGACGAGGAACCTTCGTTGAATGAGGAAGGACTGGGTGGGGAGGCATTTTGTGAAGACTCTCCAGGCCATGAAGCTTTGCCTAGGAATATAATGCTTGAGCCAGATGAGCTTGTGCCTAGGAGAGGAGGTGCCCCGAGATTGGACAAATTCCCAAGCAGCCTTTGTGCCGAAAATCCCAGATGGGGAATGGGTCCAAAGAAGAGTGTCACGCCTCGAGTGGCCAGAAGAGGGAAACACAGGTAAAGCATTCCAAATTTCTTCCATCTGCAAAGAGGAGCTAACAGGGGGAGACCAAGATCCATAGGATAATATGTCAGCAACCTTAGCGAGTCTTAGGAAACCAGAACTATATATGCTCGAGGCACTGAGAACATGGTTCACAGTCGACCAGACATAGCTCATGCAGTTAGCCATGTAAGTCAGTATATGCATGATCCTTACTCCTCTCATGTGGAAGCTTTGTTTCGTATTCTCAGTTACTTGAAGTCAGCTCCAGCGAACGGCATCTTATTCGCCTTCAAATCACATGAGTCGAGTCGTATATTGATGTCGATTGTGCAAGTTCAATGATTGTCGTTCCACTATGGGCTAATGTACATTTGTTGGTGGCAACCTAGTTAAATGGTGTAGTAAGAAGCAAGTAGTCGTGGCTAGGTCTAATGCAAAACCAGAGTTCCAAGCAATGGCGCACGGTATTTGTGAGTTGCTTTGGCTTTGAGGTCTTCTTCAAGACTTAGGTATGCTATTATAGTGTGACAATAAGTCAACCATTAACATTGCACATAATCCAGTCCAACATGATCGTACTAAATATGTTGAGATTGACAGGCATTTTATCAAGGAGAAGTTGGAGCAAGGACTCATATGCATCCCTTTTGTGAGAAGCGAAGATTAATTAGCATATATTCTTATACAGGGAATTAGTAGTAAAGATTTTCATTATATTTTGTGCAAGTTGGGCATGTGTGATATACATGCACCAACTTGAGGGGGGAGTATTATAATAATGGGTTTTTGAGTGTTTTATGGTTGTTATCCGAATGGGACTTTAAGCCCTTTAGTGTTTTATTTCATTATAAATAAAGAGGGCTTGTGTCAAGTTAGACACAAGTCATAATTTTCCCCCAAATCAACACAAAGTATAGAAGAACCATCAACTATAAATTTCCATGATTAATTTGTTTTAGTAAAATCTGCTCAATCTCACCTTTCTTGTGCGGTATTTTGTTGATCATGCCAACTACACTTTAGCTCACAACTCTAATTTTTCCTACAAATTACAGGTATGAAGGTATTCGAATATCCTATCTAAGGTTTTTTGAATATCCTGCCTATATCACTTTCACTTGTTCTCTTACAATAACAAGAAGAAGCTCAGCTTTATGCCTTTATCCCAACTTAATGGGGTCGGCTACATGGATCCGTGTAAAAACAAAATAGGAGAAGTTGAAGAAAAAGGAAAGAAGCCCAGCACCAACAAGTTAGGAAAATCTCAGCTAAATGGGTTCGGCTACATGGATCCTTGCCCTCCAATCGGTTCTATTCGAGTTCATACCTGGGACAAGGCCTAAATATGCATGTCATTCCTCATTACATCTCATATGGTTATTTTAGGCCTACCCCAAGCTCTTTTAGCTCCTTCAATCGAAATCAAATCACTCCTCCTAATTGGGGCATCCCCAGGCCTCCGTTGAATGCGGCCATGCCACCTCAATCAAATTCAGATCACTTGTTCTCTTATATGATCAAAAAACAAGGAAAAATGTGGTACTTATTTTCTTTGGAAAACCATAAGCATGATTATGCAATAACATGAACAATGAACATTGAATATAAATAACCGATGGTGTTGCATTCTGAGACAGAAATTAAAGATCCTTACAGACTGGAGAAGCTCCAAACCATTCAATCAGAGCATTTATTCAACATATTTACAGTAATAAAATAAATATCAAAAGAAAATGTAATACCCCCAGAAAACAGTACCTGGCATAAGCTCACTAGTTGGGAACAAGTTCCTAAGCATCTCCTCTCTTTCCTCAAGAAACTGCTCTGCATTAAGAGAATTACTTATTCCAGTCTCATCAACAAATACTCGTGCCGCTTCTATAGCTTTCTTTCCCATCATTTTTGCCTTGAGAGACCAATCAAAAGTCTTATTGTATCTAGCTAGTATAATTTCTTGGACCTGAGTGTAGAACTTCTCTGTGTCTGCAACAGAAGATACCACCCATTAAAATGTTTTCATACCTCTGAAATTTTCTGGGTAAAGATAAATACATAAAACCCAGGGCAAAAACAAATAGAGAACACTGACCACTATTGGAATATAAAATATAGAGGAAATTACACTCCCCTCCCCTGTCCTATGCCCTAATAGCACTTTTACCCCCACGTACTTTCATAAATACCATTCACTTCCCCTGTAGTTTAAAGATTCTATTAAGCGTACCCCTTCCGTTAGGTAACCCATTAAGTGATGACATCAGCCTTAATATATTATATTTAATACCGAAATTACCCTTTATTGATATGAAATACCAAGACAGGCTCTTTTAGGGGTTATCGTTGTGAACAATCTCAAATAGTCGATCTCTTGAAGCTCACCTCATGGAAACCTCAAGGAAACCCTCTCACCGCCATGATGCCGTTGTATGTCACCTCATCATTCTCAGTCACCCATCTCCATTTCTCTCTCTGCTCCATTTCTGAAGTGCAAGAGAGTTGAATGGAAAGGAAAGTCCCAAAGCATACTCTCTCTCTCTCTCTCTCTCTCTCTCTCTCTCTCTCTCGGGATGACTACGACACTCGTCCATAGTGCTCGTGGTCGCGGCCTCATCAGCGCTACCCACACATTCACCGTCTTTCCACATCAAATGTAAAGCTCTATAAAATTAACCTAATAACCATTCAGAGAAAGGTTACTCGATTCGCTGAAATTCAGAAGGGGAAAAGGTGAAACAGAAAGGGAATTGAAAATAGGTTTGAGAATGGAATCAATTTTGTACCTTCATGGTGATAATGGACTTGAGGTTGACCGCCTCCCAACAAAATCAATGAGAAAAGGGAGAAAAGAAAGATGAAGCGAAGAACAAAAGCAAGAAATTCCATCACATCTCCGGCTGTCCATGTTATTCTTAGAAGAAAGTCATGCAAAATGTTACCTTTTTGATGGGTACAACTGTACAATTCTTGAGGCTTTGTTAACCCTTTGTGGTTTCATGTTTGAAAGGGAAAGAAAGAAGAAGAAATCCCCTCAATTCTTCACTCCCAAATCTCAAGTCCCAAAACCCAAATCACAAAAATAAATAAATAAATAAATAAAAATAAAAATAAAAAAAGAAAAAGAAAAAGAAAAAGAAAGAAAGAAAGAAAATACTTGTAAACCATCATTTGAGGCGGAAGCCTAAGTGAGAAAAGCACCTTCAGCAACCCCTCTCTCAATATTCAAACAGAGAAAATCCAGGAGGAGATTGTGCTGATGCTACGCTGGTTTGGGAACTCCAATTCTTCTTTTTTTCTTTTCCTTTTTTTAAGGTTTGGGAGACGAAGAAACAATTAAAGTGAAAAAAAAGAAAAAGGAAGAGATGGGTACTCTGGTTTTCTGGGTTCTTCTGTTGGGTTCTCTGGTTCTTCCCCTGAATTCCTCCCCTTGTATGCTCCCACCTAGGCCTCTCTCTTCTTCTAATGGACTAACACATGCCCAAATGTCGAAAGCTTCATCTGGAATGCTTTGTTAGAGAAGATGACTGAACCCATTAAGCCAAACATTACTCTCCCCGGTGCTCTCTGCCTCTTCTTTTACGATTGCTTCATTGAGGTTGTTGCAGGTCATTTCTCCCAGAATGAGAAAAAAGGGAGAGAAAAGATATGTATTAGACACAAGGGTAAACCTGTCTTTTTACATGGCATTTTAACACCGTCAGTTACTAATGGGACGATTGATAGAATATTTAAACTACAGGGGAGGTGAATGGTATTTATGAAAGTATGTGGGGTGAAAGTGCTATTAAGGCATAGTACAGGGGAGGGGAATGTCATTTCCTCTAAAATATATAAGAATAATCTATAGTCCAAACTAACAGATAAGGACCAAATGAAAAACTAGTTTTGTACTGAAGGATCTAGAACCATCACACTGAAAATAAGAACGAATGAACAGTTATTTTCATCTCTCAATGAACAGTTCTTTTTATCTCTCCTCATTTTATTTTTGTTAAAGTAATTTGAAAAACTTCATCAAACTATTGAAGTATAATGAGAAAAAAACTAAAGAAAAAAAAAAATCGGAATAAATAGACAAAGTGGTCTGTCGTAGAAATGCTATACAGAAAAATTTGTCCAAGAGAAAATAATATCATCCCAATATTGGAAAAGATAAAAATAAAAAAGGGGGAAGGCTTCCAACACTGGCATTGACGAAATGATTTCCATCACTGTCAACTATTTATGCCATCCTCAGGAAGAACTCAGATGTTCTGACTATTGGATGGACTCTATGGATATGACATAGTTTTAGTAACATGTCTCAGCTATATGGCCAACACATAAGGGACTCTTCCCCCTTTCTCTTTTTAAGTTACAAAAGTTTCAAAAAGAAGGATTTTTCTAACAATTTTGAAGCATTATAGTAAAAAAATTTCATTAAATTTAAAAGTTAAAGGATAACATGAACAAGAAGTCCACGAAATTTGTCTGCTGACACAAATGCAACGAGGCACATATAGCCAACACTCAACAGTGACACATTGGTTTCTATTGCCACTGGAGAAGGAGACCTCTCCCCACCCCCCCCCCAAAAAAAAAAAAAAAAAAACCAAAACAAAAACAAAAGAAAAAGAACAATGATGCAGGACAGTCTACATGCTTGTAGATAATAGTAAGTAGATACCAGATTCTAAAAAAAAAAAAAAAAGAGAACTATGAGATATTGAATGGACAACATAGTTGATTGGACTGACTCAATGAAAAAGAACTGATCAGAACAGTAAAAATCAGATTTGGGGTGGGGGGAGATAAATAGATAACTTATATCTGAAGCAGAATTACAGCGATTCACAGAAATGACAAAAAGAGGAAAAAAGCAAAAACATTGTGAACAGTGCATTGGCTTGATCACCAAACCCTAGGACAGAAGCAAACCAAAATCAATCTATTTCTTTCAAACAAAATTTCCTCATGTCTGCACCACTCCTCTATCTATAGATCTATTCGCTTAAACATTTTAATGTAAAAGCTAGTTCACCCTAGGTAAACAAGCTCCAATATTAACAACTCTCAACCAAGTTCAATTCCGATTTCAGATTAGTGAGGCAAGTACAACACCAATAGGGCGAAGGCTGAACTGTAACAATGTAACTCAGAAATAGGAGAGTAATGGGGTGGTCAAACCAGCTTAGAAGAGTTCTCAAATTACTGCTGGAGACCCCCTAACAGAGGCTGAATCAGATCTGAAGTGGACTGGTTGAACCAATAATCAACCTCACCAGAATTTAGGGTTTCAGAAGTGAAAAAGAGAAACCCTGCGGCTTCCAAACCAGGCCTTATATGGCATTCAAGTCCTGGTCAAAGGAGGCTCTGAGGGGCCTCAACAAAGCCCCAAAGGCCCTGGCAAGAGGCCTGCTGATTAGGGAGATCCAGCCAAGGTCAATAAGCCTCAAAACCCTGACTTCTATTGATCTTCTAGCTGACTTCTGGTCTTCAAGTGAGCTTACTTACCACTCCAATCACTCTCTCACAGCAAGCAATAACAGAACTTAGAAGAAGAAAAGAAGAGAAGAAAGTAAGAAAGATAGATGTGGGTAGGATAATGGCCTCAGCCTGAGCATCTCATCCACAGCTATCTCAGCTGTTGTACTTCCTCTCTCAGGAGTATAAGAGCTAACAATTGATGCACAAACTCCATTCATTCAATTGTGATTTGTGTTACAGCAGCCTCTCTTTAAATAAAGGTCCAAAACTTACAAAATAGCAACTTGTTCCTGAACAGGAAACTAATCTAAAAAGGAAACTAATACATATAAGCAACTAGTTCCTAACTTGTAACCTAGAAATTAATAAAGCATCTACCAGGGAGTCTCTAAAAGGTAAATCTTCACTTGCAAGGCACCTTTGACCAGTCAAACAAGGAAACACAAGATTCCCTCTGTAGAGGAAATCACAGGCCACAAAGGAGAGTCTTCTGGCCAGCTATGGACAGCTGTAAAGGCTGGATCGATGGGGCTATTTGAAGGCCTTCTAGAAGGTCAATTCTGGAAACAAATATACTGTAATAAGGGGGTTTCCTATTTTGGCTGATGGGCTACTGATGTGGCCAGCATAGGGGCCAAAAATAGAGAACCAACTGGCCTCGACTTTAGCCCAAGGGCTGGCTGGTTTGCGCCTTGATGTAGGAGCGCTTCAATGGATTGACCAAACCCATTCTAGAGCCCGGACAAAGAACCAGATCCAATTTGGGGTCAAAGTTACTGATTTGGGTTCAAGGTTATTAGAATCTTTTAGGATTTTACTTTATTTGGGAGTATTTGTAATCTTATATATTTGGGTAGTTTCCAGACAGGTAAGAAGTTTCCAATTTGAGTTCTGCTTTGTTTCTAATCTATTAGTCTAGGTTTTAGGAGATTTTGTTTCTACTTCAGTCTCAGACTTTATTAGGAAGCTTTAATTTCAGTGTAGTATAAATTAAGATGTAACCTAAGTTATGAAGATATTGATGAATTAAGAATTGATTTTGAGAAATCCCTGCCTGGCGCCTTCCTTCCCCCCCCCCCTCCCCCTTCTTCTAGCCGACCTCTCCCTTCTTTCTGGTTCTCTCCCAACCTCTGTTTCTGAACATTCTCCCCTGCTGGCTGTCTCCTTCCCCCCCCCTTGTGGGATCACTCTCCCTTGCCCCCTTCTTCTCCTACAATCACTCTATTCCCCCCCCTTCCCCTTCTTCTCTTTCCCTCCTTCCTCTCTACAAGAGCAACCTCCCCCCCTTGTGTGAACTCTCCTTCTCTCTCTATCTTTCTTTCTCTTTATTTCTTCTTCTTCTCCTTGTGTTAATTTCTGCCATTACCGAACCAGCAGATCTGAGAGAGATTGACCAATCTCCCTCATTCTCATTTATCTAAGACCTTGGGTGAAGGACATTCCTACATGGCAAGGTAAACCCTCAAACCCTAGACCAAAACCCTTCCTGTGATGTGGAGTAACACCTGCAACAGAACTGAACCTGCAACTACCGCTGCTCCTGAAGTCCAGAAGCTTGTAATCGAAATCCTGCCTGATTTCTTGAGCTATACAAGTATGGGTCGACTCAGGAGGCCTAGGCTACCAAAAATCTGGAGATTTACGGCTCATCGAGGCAGATTCCAAGGGCTGCTGTTCAAGTTGTTCTTGGTGTTCAAAAGTGACCTTTGGCTGTCGTGAGGTTGAAGACAACCTCATAAAGTGGGATTTGCTTTAACTTTATTTTAATATCCCATTAATACCTCTCTTTATTCTAATTCTATTTTATCCCTTTAATCTTCCTATTCCAATAATACACCTCCCACCTTATACATTGCCTAAAACTTTTGTTCTTTAGTATTTTTGTCTTTTGTGTTAGTACTTTGTTTCATTCGAGATTAATACCCCTCCTTTACCCTTTTATTTACACCCTGCCACTAATTGTTTGTCATTCCATGATTACACGTAATAGTTGGTTCCTTAGATAGGCTGAATCCTATTATTTACAGTTTTGCCAACCGTAATTACTAGCCCTTTTTGTCTTCCTATTTACAAGTTACCCTTATCTTTTGTCCCCTTCCAAGAATACCCTTTAGCCTTTGCACTTTGTTTCTTCCAAGTCAAGCTTTCAACGAATTACATGTTTTCCATTACCTCTTGATACTTGAGTATTTACCATTCGGGTAGGTCCATTTAATTACCAAATTGCCACTACTTCTAGTCTTTGGCTCTTAAGTATTTAAGGGGGCCCATAGTCATCCAGGTTGGGGCTTTCAGGGCCCACCGACCCCGCAATAGGCCTTCTTCTTTCTGTAACCCATGATGGGGATCTACATCAACTCCCCCCACTTAAAATCATTCGTCTCCGATGAATGGATAAAGGATAAGTAGCGCTCATAGAGATCCGTATCAAGACGTTGAAAATCTTCGGCATGGATCTAAGTGCTATCTTTGATAGGACGCCCTTTCCATTTGACAAGTAACGAATAATATTCCTTCCCACCACGAACAATAGTAAACTTGTTGTCAATGACGTCTTCAATAACATCATCCATAGGGGTACAAATTGGGGAAGTCTCAATGTATGCTCTATATCTCCGTCATCGGAATGATGGCCCATATAGAGCGTAAAATCGGTAATGTTGAAGACATTGTTGATCTTCATAGTAGGAGGTAACTCCAACATGTAGGCATTGGGACCAATATGCTTCAAGACCTTGTATGGACACATGAGTGTGGAGCTTGTGCACATGGTACCAAAAGGAAAACGCTCAGGTGGAATTCGAACCATAACCATATCACTAGATTGAAACTCCACATAGCAGCGATGCCAGTTAGCGGTTGCTTGATAGCCTTCAATACTAAGAGAGTAAGAGCTATACTATGACAAACATCAGCTTGTACCTCTGTGATATGCCTAAGGAACTCATCTGCTTCAACACTAACATGGGCATCAGATGGCAATGGTACCATGTCAACCAGTCGTTGTGGTTAAAGACCAAGAAGAATCTCAAATGGTGTGTGAACAGTGGTGCAGTTGATGGAACTATTGTATGAAAATTCAGTTATGTAAAGAATAGAAGGCCAAGCCTTCTCATAATCACGAACCAGGCAACTGAGCAAATTGCCAAGGCTTCTATTCACAACTTTCGTCTCACCGTCAGTTTAGGGATGGAATGCCGTAGAGAACTTCAACCTTGTGTTGGGTCTTTAGCCAAAGAGACTTCAAAAAGTAACGCACGAACTTCACATCTCTATCGGAAACAATAGACTACGGCAAAGGTGACTTGCATCTAGTGTATTTCTGCATAGGATGAAATATGCCATCTTAGAAAACAATCCACAATAAATATAGTCATACCTCTCTTGTGTAGGTGGTAATCCCTAAGACAATGTCCATGTTTAAGTTTAGCCAATATGCATGTGGAACAGGCAGCGGTGTGTACAAACCCACGTTCTTTTTCTCTCCTTTAGCAAGCTGACAAGTATGGCATCATTGGATGACATGCTAAACATCCCTTTGCAAAATCTCTCTCCTCAAGTTTCACCACATCAGTTTAATCCTCAAGCTATTAAAGTTGCACACTGTATACTCCGTCTTTGTTCTACTTATCTTAAGACCTCTTAATTCCAAAGTAGATCTCCATAACTCCAACTTATCATTAATCTGTGCCACTATCTCATCTACTAAAATGATATCATTAGCAAAAATCATACACCACGGAACCTCTCCTTGAATGATCTTGGTTAAATCATCCATAATAATCATAAACAGATAGGGACTTAAAGCAGATCCTTGATGAACCCAATGGTAATTGGGAACTCATTCCTATGATCTCCCGCAGATCTCAAACTAATTAACATGCCCTCATACATGTCTTTAATTATGTCCACACATATGTACTAGACACCCCATTCTTTTCTAATGCATGCCAGATTAGCTCTCTGGGGGCTCCTATAATAGGCCTTCTCTAGGTCGATGAAGACCATATGAAGATCCTTTTTGTAGGTTCCTGATTTTTCCATAAGCTTCCGTAGAGGGTAAATCGCTTCTGTCATGGATCTCACAGGCATAAAACCAAATGGGTTCCTCGAGACTCTAGATTCTCTTCTTATATGGACTTCGATGACCTTCTCCCGTAATTTCATAGTATGACTCATAAGTTTTATACCTTTATAGTTATTGCAGCTCTATTTTTGTAGACTAGAACTACAATACTTCTCCTCCATTTATCAGGCATCTTTCTCTTGTTCATAATCTTGTTAAACAACCTGCACACTCCCAAACCCTTCCACACTTCAACTGGTAACTCATCTAAGCCTAGTGTCTTACTTTCATCTTACTCAGGACGTCTTTAACCTCCATCACTTCTTATGGACATATCTATGATACGTGCTATTATGATGTATAATCTCATTATTCCTACATATGTTGTCTCCATTGAGTAAGACGTAGAAATACTCAACCCCTCTCCTGTTAGTGTCTTCATCTTTTACAAGTACTCTACCTTCATCACCATTAATTCATCGAACATTATCAAAATCTCTACTCTTCCTGTCTCGAATTTTAGCTATCTTGTAAATATCTTTTACTCCTTCCTTAGTGTTTAGATTATTGTAAAAGTCCTCATATTTCTTCGTTCATGCTTTATCCACAATCTTTCTTGCCTCATTTATGGCAGCCTCATACATCTCTTGATCTTGGGCCTCCTTAGTCCTTTTCCAAATCTTAAATCTGGTTTTTTTTTAGCTTAATGGCTGCTTACACTTTCTCATCCCACCACCAAGTCTCTCTAAGGGCTAGTCGAGTACCCTTAGACACACCCTAAAACCTCTTTAGCAATTTTTTTTATGCAATCCGTCACCTCAATCCACATCGTGTTGGCATCCCCTTCAAAATCCCACTTTCTCTACTAACTTTATCGGTAAAGGACCTCAATGGCTCTCCTTTCAATATTCACCAAGGCAAACAGGTTTCCTTGACTTACGCTTCGACACCTTGTGGTACATATCCAGGATCAGCAATATATGTTGAGATGTTAAGCTCTCCCCAAGTATAATCTTGCAATCCTTACATAGCAATCTATCAGACCTTCTAGAAAAGAAGAAGTCGATTTGGCTGGTATGTGGCCCACTTTTGTAGGTGATCAAATGTTCTTCTCTTAGCGAAGGTGTTCACAATAGGTAGGTCATAGGCTGTCGCAAAGTCTAAAACAAAGGTCCCCTCTTTATTTGTCTCCCTAACTACATAACCTCCATGAACCTCTTCATAGCCACTCCTATCTCTACCAACATGATCATTCAAGTCCCCTCCCATGATAATCTTTTCATCTGGACAAAAACCATGCATTAAGTCATCCATGTGCTCCCAAATTGTAAATTACTACTCTCATCCAACCTTGCTTGGGGTGCATACATGCTAATCATGTTGACCACATCTTTATCTAACACAAGCTTTATGGATAGAATCCTATCTCCAAACTTTTAACATCCAGTACATTGTTCTTTAGGTCTTCATTCACCACAATGCCAAGTTCACCTCTACCACTTTGATCCCCTAATACCAGAGTTTGAAATCATCCAACATCTTAGATTTCTACCTTTCCATCTGGTCTCTTGAATGCATGCCACGTTAGTCCTTCTCCTCATAACATCTATTAGCTCTATACTCTTACCCATCAGCGAACCAATGTTCCAGAAGGCAAATCTGTTTCTCTACCCTGTGCCACACTCTAAACTCGCCTCTATACATGTTGTAGTGTATGATGGTGTCACGTTGCGTTTATGTGGGATGCCCTAGTTAAAGGAAAAGAGGACAAAGACAAGAACAAGAACAAACGAAATGAAGGAAATCAGAAAACACGACGATCCATGCAAAGGGTGATTGGCTGAGTAATAATAAGGTGTTGGCTGCCTACCTAATGCACCAATATAAAATTTTATAAGAAGAAAGTATAAGAAGATTAGGATAAAAGGAAAGGTAACAATAAAAGAGGGAGGGCACCTAACACAATAGACTGTTGTTTTCAACAAATACAAGCATGGCACAAGACATACACACCAAAAGGCGTAAACGTTTCCCAAACAACCGACCAGATCTAATAAATATCATATACAAACAGGAAAAGCAGAGGTAGATGGAATCCAAAAACAATCGCTCCTGCAACAACCAGATATAACGATACAACTACTATGGATAATAGGTAAAGGAAAGAGAAGCTAATGAAACATAAATAAACAGACAAAAACTTGGGACATAAGCTGGGAAATGAAGAAGGGCACTTAAATCATTAACAATACAATCTGAGAATTTAATTAAATACAAGATAACTTTATCAAGTAAGACAAGTGTATCGGCAAATGCGGTAAAGATACAATATTGCAGGGTAAATAAATAATAGATCACAAGTCCACACATACACACGAAATAAATGTCAAAAAATAACCGCACAGCTTCAAGGTTGGTCACCCAAAAGTGATGTAAGTGGATGCACAGACAAGCAGAATAAAAGATGTGAATCATATAAACCGCAGCTCACGCAAAGTAACTTGGTGTAAAGAGGTAAAAGATAAATGGGTGCACGGCAACAAGCATAACGCAAGGTGATACACACGCAACCTACTATTAAACTAGAGCATAATCAAGAGCAAGCAAATAATAAGCAGATGGTAAATATGCAATTAAATATACAGATAAATAAAAAAAAAAAGTAAAAGAGGAATCCCTTACTATCCTGAGGGCTCTCAGCCTTGTCTAGATTAAGGAGTCCAGCATAGGCCCTTATACAACAGACGAGACCAGGGCAGCCCGTGAAAGGCTGAAACCAGTTTGGCGCCGCATGTTTCAGGGGTGTTTGATAGCAGCAGGCCTAGGGGTACAGGTAAGTAGTAATTCAGTGCTGCGGTAGCGAAAATGGGGCCGAGAGGGGGGGTGCAGGGAAGGCGAGAAAGCTAGGTGAAGTAAGATTATACAATTTTTTGAGGAGATAGGGATGGATATCTAGTGTAGGGGTTTCGGTGGTGGTAATGGGTACTGGGTAATGTAGAACTAGAATCACAAGTGAACCTAATCTCAAGCAGGATCTGAAATTCTGGCAAAATAGAGAAGATGTCCTCCAATAGGCTTGGTTTTAGCTCTCAAACACTCTCTCACAGCAAGCAAATAAAATGAAAATAAGAAAAGAAAGAGAATTCGATGGAGGGTTGAGAAGGGGGAAGAAGAACTAGGGAATGGGCAACTCACCCAATGGCATCTCACAGCACAACAGCATAAGCCATCTTTTCTTTTTTCATTAATATATTCGTGTTCAATGTTGTCCCCTTACAAACTTATATAGAAGACTCAAAACTGACTCAAACACTAAAAAGAATAGGCCTAACACAATCCTTAACTAATTGGGAAATCTAAACTGACTAGGAAACTGAAATAACAAAGGAAATAGACTCAAAACAAGACTCTAACTAAACTAATGAATTAAATCCCATTTTCTTACTTTCTACCAATATTTTAGGGTCATTAAAGTGACCCATTATAAATAAAACCCATGGGATCAAAGACCCAACACATACATAACCCGACCCAACACATACATGGTGCACGTCCCTCTTCAAGGCATAGAAAAATTCAGGTAGCTTTTTTATAATAAGGATGTAGTCTAGAATGAGGAGCTCGATCTTGAAGATACTTTAATGGGATGACGAACTCCATATGCTCAACTTCAACAACCTCAAATGTATCCATGGGATCATCCATATGAACGCCTTCAACCACTGTGTTCTTGACCTCCACAATTTTAATCTCAAACTCCTTAGGATCTTCCTCTTGGCTATTTACAGTCATCACAGTTGTTGCAGTGTTAAGTTCCTCAGTCTCAACCTCATTGTCCATTGTGGCAACCTTGTTGCTTTCGAATTCTTCCACAAGTCTCATTAATGGGAACATCAATGATTAGCTCTTCCTTGACAATAGGAATTGTTGGAATTTCTTCAACACTAAGCTCAACTTTTGACTCTAATTCATTGGTTGGAGGTGTCTTCTCTTGTTGCTCCTTTGCAATTTGTTGCAACATAACGGCCACATAGTCAAACAATTCCTTCATGCTCTTGTCACCTGTGGGTGGCTTTTGGGGTGTAATTGGAGGGAACTTTGGTCGAAGGAAATACATACTTTGTTCACAGTTAGAAAGGTACATGCCTGCCAACTCATACTGCATCTCGTCCCAAGTTCTAAGCTCACACCCTTAAGTTTGAAGTTTCCTTTCACGGACTCTCCATTGTATTCGAACACAATCACTCATTTGGGAGCAAACATATTGAAGCCGTTGCGTCTTTGTTAAGTTGTAGCTGTCAAGGTACACATATAATTCATACATCCATTCAAGGAATATGTGCAAAGAAAGTTTCTCACAAAATTCACGTGGCTCCATTTTTCGTCAAGCTAGGCTCTACAACCAAATAATGTAGAACTAGAATCACAAGTGATCCTAATCCCACGCAAGATCTGAAATTCTGGGTGAATAGAAAAGATGTCCTCCAATAGGCTTGGTTCTAGCTCTTAAACACTCTCTCACAGCAAACAAATAAAAGGAAAATAAAAAAAAGAAATAGAATTCGATGGAGGGTTGAGAAGGAGGAAGAAGAACTAATGAATGGGCATCTCACCCCTCGGGTTTCGGCATCTCACCTAGGGCATCTCACCCAACTGCATCCCACAGCACAACAGCATAAGCCATCTTTTCTTTTTTCATTGATAAATTTGTGTTCAATGTTTTAGCCCCTTACAAACTTATACAGAAGACTCAAAACTGACTCAAACACTAAAAAAAGAAGGCTTAACACAATCCTTAACTAATTGGGAAACCTAAACTGACTAGGAAACTGAAATAACAAAGGAAATAGACTCAAAACAGGACTCTAACTAAACTAATGAATTAAATTCCGTTTTCCTACTTTCTACCCATTTTTTAAGCCCATTAAAGTGACCCATTACAAATAAAACTCATGGGATCAAAAGGCCAACACATACATAACCTAACCCAAGGCTTATTTGCAATAAAATAAGCCCATTAAGTGACTTATCTGCATCACTGGGTGTTGGTAGGAGGACGGTTGGTAGGCAGGGAGGAGGTCGCTTTGGTAGGGGGAGACCGGAGGAGGTGAGAGATTGTAGATTTGAGAGAAAATCGGAGAACAGTAGATAGGGGGACAGCTTGGAGGGCAGGAGGGGGTCGCATAAGTAGAGAGATCGAGGGAAGAGAGAGATTAGGGATTTAAGGGAAAATCGGGGAGAGGGAAGATAATTGAGGAGGAGATAGGACAGCTTGGAGGGGGCAGGAAGGGGGTCACGTTATTAGGGAGGAAATCATAAAGGAAGAAAGAGTTGGGAGAAAATCAAGCTTCTTCCCCTCTTGAGAAATCGTAGGGAGAGAGAGAGTTGAGAGAAAATTGGGGTTAGTGAGAGAAAAAATCATAGGGAGAGAGAGTTATAAGAAGATCGAGGGATTGAGAGAGGGAGTTGTGAGAAAAGAAAATCGAGGAGAAGGAGGAGAGGGAAAAGGATAGGAGGAGGTATACTTACCTAGTTGTCACTGCCATAGGTGAGGATGGGGGTAGAGCGCAAGAGGTCCGATGAACTAAAGACCCATTGAGAGCGAGAGTTGGCTGCAAGAGATAGGACTACCAATATAAACCTATTTTCCTATTATGAAAATGAAATAAACTATGAATCCTAAGACTTGGACTAACAAAAATTAGAAACCCTGCTTGTCTAATAACTACTTAAAATAAAAGATGACATAGATATCCCAAATAAAATAAATCCTAGATAATTAAATAAAAATCTCCTTATTACTTCCTAAATCTTGGATTAACAAAAATTAGAAACCCTACTTGTCTAATAACTACTGAAAATAAAAGATGACATAAATTTCCCAAATAAAATAAATCATACATAATTAAAATATCCTACTAAACCCAAAAAAACAATTGGACTCGGTTCGTCTAGGTCGAGATTGCCAGATGGGTCAATCCAATTTAGCCACTATTCTGCACATGACTAATTTCTCACACAACCTGCCCTCTTCACTTTATACAAAAATTGCACAAAAATTAGAAGAAAATTATATCACTAACCCAGCAATTTATGTATGATCATGTTTCACCCATCCTATGATACCAATGTACTCCCATGCGTAAAAACTTTCTTTTTAAGCTGACAGATATTCTCCTTCATCAAATCCACTTGTTTCGAGGGTTAAAAAAGACAATTTGTTTACAAGTCTGGGGTATGACTCCCACAGACTTTGCATGTTGACAAAACTGGCATGTTCCATGAGCAAGTACTTAGTATCCAACTCCCCTCTATAGACTATTAGTACCCATAACCATTCAACTTGAACGGAACTCTTTTGCTTTCTCCACCGACCACCTTTAAGGTACTGAGCTCCTACGACATATTATTATCAGACTTCATGTTTAATAGTAGGATCTCTACTCTTATACCAAATTGATGCAGCACAATCTACAAAGGTAATGGCCCAACTAGAAGTAGGCTTCTAAGCAAAAGACATAAATTATTGAAAGGAAATACCATCAATAAATGCAAAGCTTTAAGGCTCACCCACCTCGCTTTTGCCAATGATTTGATGATCTTCTCCAAAGCGGATGGCCCCTCTATTGATTCTATTATGCTCTGCCTTAATCTCTTTACTTCGATGTCTGGTCTTCGCATCAACCCAGGGAAATCTCTCATCTTCCTCTCTAGAATTTCAGATGCTTCAAAGGTCCACTTCCTTGAGAAAACTGGTTTCGATCTAGGGTCTCTTCCAGTCAGATATTTGGGGTTGCCTCTAATTCCAGCAAGGCTCTCAGCTCACCATTGTTCTCCCATGTTGGATCTCATCAGAAAGCGGCTTCAATTATGGAAAGGCAAGCTTCTTTCCTTTGCTGGGCGGCTAGAGCTCATCATATCTGGTCTCCAAGCCTCCTACATATTCTGGTCTGGTATCTATGGGTTGCCCAAATCTAAATCTATTACTACAAAACTTGAATCCATCTTTGCTGCCTTCCTTTGGAAAGGATGTGAAACTTCCAAATTCCTCAGGCCCCTAAGTTGGGCTGCAATATGTCTTCCCAAAAAGGAACGGGGTTTGGATTTGAGGCGTATCAAATATGTCAACTGTGCGGGTACTTTAAAGTTGATATGGAAAGTGGTCTCTAAAAAGAAAAGCATCTTAGTTGACTGGATCTACTTTAATATGCTGAAGAATGACTCCTTTTGGATGGTGCACCCTCCCTCAGATGCTTCTTGGGTATGGCGAAAGATGATCTCCTTTCGATCCTTGGCCTGTAGAGCTATTTCCTCTCGGATAGGTGATGGTTCCTCCACTTACCTATGGCTTGATCCATGGCACCCTATGGGGATCCTTGCGCATGATCTTAGTGCCAGGAGCATCTATAGTTCGGGTCTTCCAAGACTTGCTAAGGTTGCTGACATAATATCATCTGGAGCTTGGTCCCCTCCTATCAGCTCCTCCCCGCAGTTGGAAGATATATGGAATGCTTTGTCTGGGATCCCCTCTCTGGGGCCACTCAAGATGTGACACTCTGATGGGGACATCAAGGTGTACAGGCGCAAGAAAAAGAAGAAGCAGTCATCTTTGTGGCTGGAAGAATAGAAAGAAGAAGAAGAAAAAAGGAGGAAGAAGGAAAGCTCGATCCAAATTTTAGAAGATCATAGAAGATTTTAGAAGATCTTGTGGGCCCCATTAGTTATTAGTTTAGTAGTTTATTTGTAATATATTCTTTTCCTTGTTAATCTTTTAATTAATTAGGAAACTACTTTATTGGTTGATTAGTTTTTAGAAAATCTTTATTTACTAGTCAATTAACTCTTTTTATTTTTAGTAACTAGATTGATATTTATGTAATGGCTTAGGCCACGATTGAGGTAATGAATGTTAATTGAAAAAAAGGCCAAGAGCAAACCCCCAACCCCTCACGGTTCTCTCTCTCTCTCGTTTTCTCACTTTTCCCTCTCGCCTCTTTCCTCTCTTACTCTCTTGGCTCTCTCTTCTCTCTGCTTTCTTGTCTCGCCTCCCTCTCCTTCTTTTCAGTCTTATTTCTTTTTTTTCTGCTGCTGTGTTGTTACTGCTGCACCTGCTGCCTTACCTCACTGCTGCTGCAACATATTACTGCCGTTATAAAATTGCTGCTGCTGCACCTGCTGCCTTTACCTCACTATTGCTGCTACATATTCGTTACAATACTGCTGCTGCTGCACACTGCTGCCATTACCTCACTGCCACTGCTATACACTGCTGTCATTATATCGCTGCTGCTACTACTCGTGATTGTTGTTTACCCTCCGCTGGCGCTGCTCTCTCTACAATCGGCTGGATGTATCTACATCAACTAAAAGTGGACTGCAACCTCATTATTTTGGAGGACCTTGATCTCTTCTTCTCTCCTCCGATCTGAACAGCAGTATGGTAAAACATTAAACTAAACCCTCCCCACCTCCATTAATCCCTATTATATATATGCAGCCCACTGACGTTGAAGCCTGCCTTTGCCCTGTGTTTATGCCTATTTTATCGATTGTTTGCATATCTAATTTGGGTGTCTAGATGGATTTGTGCTGAACCTAATACTCGTATGTCGTTTGTTCCCTTCCCCATGCCCCCATTTGAAACTAGAGTAAGAATTTATGTGTTTTTCCATCTAGATTATTATTACTTTTGGCTACTTTGTTTATTAGTCTTGTTTTATCTTGCATGCTTAATCGTGTTTGCTGAGATTCTTTGGTCCTATCTACCTAAGCCCCTTGAGTCAACCCTACTTAGCTAGTTAATCTTGTAGGAGACCTAGTCGCCTAGGAACCCCCTACATCACACTCTTTTATGGACTCTTTCCCCATCCGGAATGTTTGATGACAAGGCTGCTTGGGACTACATTCGTTCTCGAAGCTCCTTCTCCCCTTGGCATAATCTAATATGGTTCACGCATCATATTCCCAGGCAAAGCTTCACAGCCTGGAGAGTATTCACAAAGTGCCTTCCCACTCAAGCCTTCCTCTTCCATAGAGGTATCCCTGCCTCCCCGCTTTGCTACCTTTGTGGTTTGGAGCCGAAAGATATAGAGCACCTCTTCTTTGTTTGCCCTGTCTCTCACTCCATTTGGAGTCTAGTCCTCTCTTCAAGAAGAATTCTCCCCCTCCACAGGGAATGGATCTGGATGGACATGACGTTCCATGGAAAGGCCATCTGCGACTTTGTGGGAAAGCTTGCCTTCTGTGCAACCATCAGTCAGATCTGGATGGAGAGAAATCATAGAAAATGGACCTCCAACTCTCGGCCTCTTGAAAAGATTTGGAGCTCCATATTATTTTATGTCAAATCTAAGATCTCAAAAGTCTCCTCCGTTAGTTCCCCATCCCCTAGAAATGATCATATATTGTAACTTCCTGGGAGCTTCCTAGCTCTATGATCAGGACTCTAGATCCCCTTTGAGATCCTCTTTGTCTTCTTTCTTCTTCCCCATCCCCTTTCATAGGGCTTGTATATCTTTTCTCCTTTGGTTATGAATTAAATTATTCACCCAAAAAACAAAATACCAGTACTGAACTGATTTTATGGAAAAGAATTGATCCAGAAAGTAGAAACCAGAGTGGAAAAGGAAAAACAATCGGCAGAAAATAATAGTGGAGGTTGAAGAAAAAGAGTTGATCGGAGAGTAGAAACCCAAGCGGAAAAAGATAACCATCACCAGGAAAGAATGGAGGTTGAAGAAAGAAGAGAAAGTAGAACAGTATTCACCATAAGCAACATAGTAGGTTTGGCCATCAAACTAAGGATAGAAGACACACATTCCCAGTCTGTACATCTAAAACAAAACTCCACGCCAAAACCTGAACAATCTCACCCTACCCCGCCCCCCAATAATTATATTTGATTTAACCCATTCACTTTTGGACACCTACTGTGATCCTATTAGGAAATCTATACTAAATAAGTAAAATTTGTATGGACGCTAAGCAGCTTTCCTAATGCCCAAAAGCCTAGTTGCAACTTATAAGACGAGACCTCTTTAAAAGTAAAGAAACTAACAAGTTTCATCCAATCACAGATCTATGCTCCCATGTTGACCCATTCTATCCTACTATTATATTCCCATGCATAAAAGCTGAGCTCTTTGAGTTAATGATGGTGCTACACAGCATCACTTATAGACAATGAAGATCAAAAACCGTAAGATTGAAAATTAGTTTCATGTTAAATCACTTTGTTCTGGGAGGATGACTTTGCATTAACCAGTTCTATCGTAAGATAGCACTTTTCATTAGGTGGCTAGTGTGTCATAAAATGATTTTATTGAGAATCCACATCCGCTGCCACCCTATAAACTGTCATCTACACCAACCCACTAAAATGGACCCCCTCCAAGAATTGATAAAGCACAGAGCACACAGCCAGCTCTCTATAAAGGGGTTGTCACATTGTCCAGACCTGAGAGGTTCTCACCGCTGCACTTGGACGCTGTGCGTCTGGGTGTAGTAAAAGTTAATGCCAATACTGGCTAATTATCAATGCATTGGATTCACAACTTTCATCCATGAATGGGAGAGATTCTTAATAAGGAATCCATTTACCGAATAAGGAGAATATCAAGTGGTAATCTGCTGGTTGAAATGTGACAAAATTCCGAGCTCGATGGCAATTTTGAAAAGTGTTTATAAATGATTTTAAATATTATTTTTACCTAAATAATTTTATTGAAAATGATTATCAAAGTTCAACGTCCAACCATGATCAAGATTCCCTTATTTAACATGTCTGACAAATTAGGGTTTTGACGGTGTTAGTAGTCCATGTTCGTTGATATGTCAAGTGATATTATAAAGTGGAGAGACCATGAGGTAAATAATTTAGCCAATATGTGGGTTTTATATTACAGCCCGCTTAGGGCTGTGTGATTGATAAATAGTTTACCTATCACTTAAATAGTAGCATTTTTTGGTAAATAATAGGTAGACTGCAACAACCCTAACTGCATCACCCTATAGGCATAGTTTTTAAGGCGGTAAGGCGACAGAGGCGTTTGAGGGTCTTTCAGAGCGCCTTAGCGATAAGGCGGGCATAAAGCGTCGCCTTATTGACTAAAGCGTTCATATGTAATTTTTTTATAAAACCAATCTATTTGGCTCAAATCCTAGTTGAATCCTATTACTCATATGTTAAATAAACATTAAAAGTTCATATTCAAACCAATGTAAGACATTCATAAAAAAAACAAATCAATAAAGTGAATAAACTAAGTTCATCTTCATCAATCATCAATCATCATAACATATTAAAATATAATATAAATACATAATTATGAAGCAAAATTATAAAAATAAAGAAAAGAAGACATAAAAAATACAAGTATTTATTATACTTGCCTCTATGATGCCAAAATGAGTGCCTAATCCCTAAGATCATCCACTATATTTCTACTCCTGTCAATGAAGAATGAAGCTCACCGCTACCGGAGCAAACTCACTGTTGTCGGAGCAAAATGGTCGCCTAGATAAGTGGTTCTTCCTTGTTTCTTGATTCCTTCTCAAAGCCCTTTCTTAAAACCCTTGATAAAATCCAAACCCTGTTTGTAATCGTGTTTTTGTTTTGTTTGTTTTGGTTATTTTTGGTGGAGTAAAGTTGATCCCATACATCTCAAGTGTTAATAAAATCATACACCTGCCAATAAAAAATCTATATTTGGAATCTTCATCAAGTAATTTTAAAATGTGTTTAAAAAAAAAAACCCATAAGGCAACATTTCACGTAAGGCGGAGCACTGCCTTACCATCTCTAGACCGCATCAGTGCGAAGGCGCTAGTAAGGCGTCGCCTTAGCAGCACCTTAAAAACTATGCCTATAGGATCCCACCACTTGTCTTATGCATAGTTGTTAAGGCATCACCTAAGTGACGACTAGGCGTCCAGGCAACCTAGTTGGCGTTTAGGCGAATGTCGCCTTATTGCAACAACAACAACAACAACAACAACAAAGCTTAGCCTTATCCCAACTAAATGGGGTCGGCTACCTGGATCTGCAAAAAAAAAAAACCGACACTTCGGGACATCCCACTTACAAACAATCGGCAACTCGGATCCTAGCCCTCCAGGCAGCTCTACTAGATTCCATATTAGGGTGAAGACTTAACTTTTGCATATCTCTTCTAACTACCTCATTAATGGTCATTTTTGGCCTGCCCCTAGCCCTTTTAGCTCCATTCATCTGCATCGGGTCACTTCTTCGTACTGGGGCATCCAAAGGCCTCCTTTGGACATGCTCAAACCATCGTAACTGACATTCTCTAAGCTTATTCTGAATTAGTGCAATTCTTAAATCTGTTCTAACCTGATCATTCTTTATTCTATCTCTCCGGGTTTTGCCGCACATCCATCTCAACATCATCATCTCAGCTACACTCAACTTATCTATGTTACGCTTCTTGACTGCCCAACATTCTGCATCATACATCATAGCAGGTCTTATGGTTGTCCTGTAGAATTTTCCCCTAAGCTTTAGAGGAATAAGTCGATCACATAACACTCCAGACGCCCCTCTCCATTTCATCCATCCTACTTTAATTCTGTGGGAAACATCATCATCAATTTCACCTTCTTTGTTTAATGTAGAGCCCAGATATCTGAAACAGTCACATTGCAGGATCTCTCTCCCATCAATCTTCACTTCCTCACTATCAATCCTCAATCGATTGAAGTTACACTTCATATATTCCGCCTTTGTTCTACTTATCTTAAGACCTCTCAATTTCAAAGTATATCTCCATAGTTCTAACTTATCATTAATCTCTGGCATTGTTTCACTGACCAGTACAATATCTGCAAAAAGCATGCACCACGGGACCTTTCCTTGAATATTCCCAGTTAATTCATCCATGACCAATGTAAATAGGTAAGGGCTTAATGCGGATCCTTGATGTAACCCAATATTATTAATCGGCAACTCAACACCTTGGCCTCCCACAAATCTCACACTAGTCACTATGTATGGAGATGTGGTGACTAGTGTGAGATCTGTGGGAGGCCAAGGTGTTAAGTTCCCACAGTTCAAATACTAAAAGGATAAAAAGTCAACCCACAATTCAAGAACAAAAACTGAAATTTTGGTTATACGGACGATTTTCAACTTTCAAATGCTAGTGTTTTTCTCAATTCTGAAAATTTCATAGACCTTATCGTGGTAAAACATTGCTAAAAACCAAAAGTAGGGTAAAATAATCTTTTGCTTTGATATCTATAAAATTGTTTTCATTTAGGCGACTTTAACAGAATTCGCACACTTAAAAATAAGTTGAAAGGAACCGATGGAGTCTCTTGCCTTTTCCGAACAACTCCTCTAACGTTAACGAAACCGATGGTCTCTTGCCTGAACCAATGGCTGACCCCTCGGCTGGGGCTCCCCCTTGCAGGAGACTACTATCCCTACCATCGATCCCTCTCCTACATCACCTCCTTCTTCACCGCTAGCCTCCCCCCTTGATGTCCCCTGGAACTCCCACTTCAAACACTCATTCTCCCCTCCTACTAATAGTCTCTCACTTGACTTCGTCCCTCCAACCAAGCCTGGGGAATTGATTGTTGCTGTTTGCCCAAAGCGCCTTCTGGACTCTGGCATCCCAATGGAAGAAGTCCCTCGTTTCCCTTCCACCTTGTCAAGATGTCCCTCTTGAAACAATGGCGACCAGTGGGCTCGGTTGATGCATTCCTCATTGACCATGGCTTCCTCATGTTCCGATTCTCTGAGGAGCAGGATAAAGTGAGAATTTTGGAAAGGGGTCCATGGTTTGTTGGGCGTACACCAATGTTTCTCAGACCTTGGCACTGCCATTTACTGCTCAATCGAGTTGATTTTTCATCCATCCCCATCTGGGTCTCCCTCCCTAGATTGCCCATTCATTTCTGGTGTTAGGATGGTTTAAGTGTCATTGGTTTGGTTCTGGGAACCCCTGCGTGCTCCGATGCAAGAACTAATAGAAAAGATCGCCTTGCTTACACACGAATATGTGTTGAGGTCGCTGCTGCAGACGCTCTTCCCTCCTCCATCTCCGTCCAGGATGGTGAGGATTTCTCCTTCCAGCAATCAGTCCATTATGAATAGAAGCCCCCTCAGTGCCTTGTTTGCAAAGTTATTGGGCATGACACCAGTGCTTGCTCGAAGAAGGCTTCCCCAGCCCCCTTGCATGACTCGATCACTGACGACCTTGGACCCATCTACTGGCATGATCGATCCCTGATGACTGAGAATGGTCGTGGATCTTCTTTCCGGCCATCGACGAGAAGAAGAGGGAGGAACCAAAGAAGAAAACCTGCGAAGCAGGTTGCCATTGCCCAGGAGCCTTCCATCGCCGGAGATCCGCCAGACATGGCTCGGTCCCTGCATACTGGTCACAACAGATTTACGGCCTTGAAAGATGCGACCGACAGCTTCGTTGATCCTCGAGTGCTTGAAGGATCGACTGATGGTGACGTGCGATCACCCCCTGATAGGTCTACAGTCTGTGGTTTAGAAGATTCCTCAGAAAGCCCCAATGCTAGTTCCACTTTTGCTGATTCCTCTTCTGATACTTCGGACCCTTCTACCGATGCTAGCCTCTCTGACTTTGATGAGTCTTGCTCTGAGACCTCTCTCCTTCACCGATGGAGAAGACTTCGAAGTCGGCGTCCCCAAAAAGGTCTCCTCCCCCTTTATTAGAAGTCCTCAGCAACACTCCTTGCTTTTTCGAAGGAAACTCGTGCTCCTGGCACAAACACTTTACCCCATTCTACTCTTGATGAAGTGCCTCTCGTCTCTAGGCCTTTAATTGTGAGAACGTCCAGCCTGGTTGAGCCCATTTCTGAGCCCATCCACTTGAACCCCCTATTGAACTTCCTAACCCTTCTCTAAACCACAACTCTCTTAACCAGCCCTCTACCTAGGCCCAATCTCCTATGGACACGGGTTTGGACAACCTTTTGACCCACAACACCGCTACCTCTTCTTCTTTGCCCAACAGCCACTCCCGCCCTGCCAATTCTAAACGTATTCTGAAAAATGGCAAACAAATGAATGCCGCCCCTCCGAACCTATTACATCCGACTACTTTTGCCCCTTCGACCTCTCACTCAACTGGTCCTCGCTCCTATCAGAAGCGAAGCAAATCTCGGCCTACCCCCGGCTCCCTCGACACCACTCCTCGGGAGCGTTTGCTGCCCTCTAAATGTGCCTAATGTCCCAAGGCATTGTGTGGAACTCTAGGGACCTCAACTCCCCATCCAAGCATGCTATGGTAAGATTGCTCATCAAAGAGATCAGGTCTTCTTTTTGTTGTCTTCTGGAAACTCATGTCGAAGAATCTAACATAAGCAGAATTGTCTCCACCATTACTCCAGGCTGGCAATTTCTATCCAAGCCCTCCGCCCACCATAATGGTCGTATTAGCTTCATATGGGACAGTTCAAAATTAAATGTTACCCTCATTTCCTCCTCCACCCAATTCCTCTATCTATTTCTGATATTGCTTGCAGCTCCACCTTTTTCTCACTCCTATATATGCCTCTAACAAAGTGGCGGATAGGGACATCCTTTGGAATGGCCTCAGACATATTGCCAACCAGATTGGAAACCTACCCTTGGGAATTTGTGGTGACTTTAATATAATTAGATTCTCCCATGAGAAACAAGGAGGGGGTCCCTTGGACAGTGTTAATGTGGATTCTCTAAATTCTTGCATTGATGATATTGCTGTAGAAGACCTTAGATGGTCTAGGATAAAATTCTCTTGGAACAACAAAAGATCGGGCGAGGCCCGTATTGCTTGCAAGCTAGATAGAGTCCTAGTTAATAAAGCTTGGCTCACTTCCTTCCCCTCCTCCCATGCAACTTTTAAAACCCCTGACATCTCGGATCATAACCCCATCTCCCTCCTAATCCAGCCCTACACCTCCTTTGGGCCTAAACCTTTTAAATTTTTTGATATGTGGACCTCCCACCCTAACTACCCCCCCATTGTTAGGGAAGCTTGGGCTAAGCCCATCCAAGCCTTCTCCTCTCCTCTTATAGTCATGGCTAGAAGGTTGAAGAATGTCAAGATTGCCCTCAAGGCCTGAAATACTAATGTTAGAATCCCAGATTCCTGTAACCAAACAAGTAAACTAGAAAAAGAGAAGAAGAAGAGAAAGAGCAGAGAAGAGAGGAAGGAGAAATCACAGATAACCTCAAAAAGGGAGAGCAACCTGCGATCTGTCCAGAATAGACTGATCGCAGGTTATCTCTATGTATTTATATAAAAAAACAGAACAAGGAAGGTTACAATACTGCCCCCAAACATAGCCATAACCCTAAAGACTCAAAGCAGGCCCGATAGGTCCAGAATACCCCTATCGGACCTGTCCAGAGGCGCTAATCCCGATAAGGGATTAGAGACAACGACAAAACTCAACACTCCCCCTCAAGCTGGAGCATACACATCACCCATGCTCAGCTTAGTACAACTACTACGAAAACTAGGGGTAAACAAGGACTTAGTAAACATGTCAGCTAACTGATCCGTTGAAGGAACAAACGGAGTCTCAATCAGCTTCTTCAACACAGCATCACGAACAAAGTGACAGTCCACCTCTATGTGTTTGGTCCTCTCATGAAAGACTGGGTTACTGGCAATGTAAACTGCAGCTTGGTTGTCACAATACATCTTCATTGGCTTAGTCATTGGAAACCCCAACTCCAAGAGTAACGACCGTAGCCACATCAACTCAGCAGTGGTATGAGCTATAGCTCTGTACTCTCACTAGACCGGGCAATAGTAGTCTACTTCATAGTTGTCACGGCACCAAGGCGAACCAAGGCGTTGGAGGGCTGTCTAAGCGCTTAGGCGAGAAGGCGTCCCCTTAAGGCGAATTAGGCGCCAAAAAAGACGTTACTATTTTTTTTAATATATCTAGTATAACTGTATAACAATGATATACTTAATTTTAAATTGCTTGTAAAAAATCAATCTTTTAAGTTTTTTTTTTTTTTTTTTTTTTTTTTGATAGGTAGGGAGGGAAGTAGGTAACAGCTAGGAGACTCGAACTCGAGACCTCCTAGTGAGCATGGGTTTTATACACACCACAGCTCACCAATCTTTTAAGTTATATCAAAATACAAGAAGCATGACTTTAAGCAACATCAAGGGAAAAAAGTACACACTTTAAGTAACATCAAGAGACAAGAATCAGCATTCAACATGAGAAAACACAACAAAAAATGAACAAATTATTCATAAAAAAAAAAGCTATAAATAAAACAAAAGGCATGACAACATATAATTCCTAATGAAATATTATAAAGAATATAATATTTAACTATTTAAGTATGTAGTTAGATATACTTACCTCTATGATGCCCAAAATGAGATCCACAAAGTCCATCATAGACCATGAGTCCATGAACCATGATATTTTAATGTTTAACCCCCTGTCAATCAATACGTATAAGTTAGTGACACTAAAGCACTAAGCAACAAGAGAAACCTTGTTCCTTAATATATGAGTCATGACTCAAGATAGGTGATAGGCAATGGGTTCCAATCCTACCCGGGGGAGAATTAAAAACACCTAATAGAAATTGAGAAACATAAAAATAAACCAAAATGCTAAACTTTAGTAAGCTTTAAAGTATGAAATTATGAATTTTAAAACAACAAAATAAACCATCAAGCTAAACTTTGTTCTTGTTTAACCATAATCAAGCTAACAAATCAACATTCACTTCTTCTCCCTCCTGTTGTTGCTGACTCATAGAATCAGTTGGCCCATCACCAAAGTCTTCTTCAATATCTTCATCATCACGCACAACATCGTGGACCTCTTCTTCAACTTCATCATCTGATGATTCCTCAACAGTGGCCCTCCCCCTACCACGACGTGTGTAGCAAATATTGGTTGCACTTGTTGATCCTTGAGCCCTCCTAAGTAAATTACGACCCCCAACCGATGTAGATGCACCAACTGCTCTATCAACATCTCCCCATGTGAGGTCGTCTCCAGGATTGACTAAATCTCCATCTTCTTGCTCCCCTGTTATCCATTCACTACTCCAATTCATTTCATCAAGAATTAATGGATCATAATTGCTGCCATTTTCCCTTCTTTCTTGGAACCTTGAATGAAGCCGACGATTATATTGGATATAGACTAGATCATTCAAGCGCTGATGTTCTAGTCTATTCCTCTTCTTGGTGTGAATCTGAATCCATAAATACCTCTTTATTTAAGTCAAGAAATAGATGTAAAAAGTATAATTATAAACTAATATTTAAAAAATACTTACAAAATCAAATGTGCTCCAATTGCGCTCACAACCGGAAGCGGAGCAACAAAGGCCTAATATGCGTATTGCATATTGTTGAAGTGTAGGGGCCGAAGATCCATGTGTTTCCCACCAAGAGACTATATATAAGGAAAAAATTAGATACACATATTGTTAAATACTTATTAAAATTAAAAAAAAAATACTTAGTACTTACTAGGATCCAATGCTCCTTCACCGGCTTTCCGTTGTTTAATAGCCAAAACCCTTGAAAAGCTACCTTCACATTTTTTGTACATTTGAGACTCACGTATGATCTTGTCTTGCACATCTAAGTCGGGCACCATTCTTTCAATAACTGTCATGAATGCATCTTGTATTTTACATGATTCTTCAAAAGGAAGTCTCTCATCATTGATGTAGTCAAAATATTTGCTAGCATTTAGGTAAAAGCTAGCAGCATATAAAGGTCGATCCATTTGGACCTCCCAACGGTCATCAATAATTGCTAACACCTTCTTCCATGACCGTTCTTTGTTGGAAAAATTTACTTTTATCCTTTTTTTTGCTATTTCCATTGTCAAATAAACTTCAGGCAATGCAGGCCTCTCATCACCATCTACTAACCTCAAGACAACTAAAATTGGTTGGGATGCTCTTAAGCAATCTAGTATACGGTTCCAGAATGTTTGTGCAAGTATTGTCTCAAGTACTTTCTTACCTGCCTCTGTCTTCGACAACTTAGAACTATTCCAATCATCAGATACAAATAATTGCTTCAAGGCATCCTTGTTCTTGTACAAACTTTGTAGTGTCAAGAATGAGGTAGCAAATCTTGTAACTCCAGACCTCACCAGATCTATCCCATTTGTCTTTTTCCTCAAAGCATCAACAAGTTTGTAATGTCTGTAGATAAAACTTGTCATTGTTTTTGCCCTCTCTATTGTTGTTTTATAAGCTTTCAACTTGCCAATGTCCTCTAACATGAGGTCCAAACAATGAGCTGCACAAGGAGTCCAATAAAGCTTACTCCGTTTTTGCATCAACATTCTACCAGCTACAACATAATTAGTTGCATTGTCTGTAACTACTTGTATCACATTATCCTCCCCAATTTCTTCAATTTTACTATCAAGCAGCTGAAATAACATGTCTGCATATTGAGACTCACTAGATACATCTACAGAGCCCATAAAATAAGTCCCCAATGGACAATTGACAAGGAAATTAATCAAGTGTCTACCTCTCTTGTCAGTCCACCCATCAAACATAAGAGTGCACCCGTGCCTTTTCCAATAATCTTCATATTTCTTCTTGATACAGTCAATCTGAGCTTTTTCATCATGTAGCAAGGGCACTCTCAACTCATGGTAAGAAGGGGGCTTATATCCTAACCCAAACTGCGCAATGGCTTCAACCATCTCCTCAAAGCTCCTTAACTTGACTATATTGAATGGGATGCCAGCTTTATAAAACCATTTTGCAACATATGCATTAGTTTTCTTTCTGTCTGCATTTGATCTTAAGCTGCTTTGTATTGTTGTCTGGGTAGAACTCTTAGACCTCCTCTCACCAACTATTTCTTCAGGAGTCCGTCGAAGATAAGAATCTATCGGACCCTTTACTGCCACTTGTGTAATAACATTAGCTTTATTCCTTTTGGAAGATGTCCCAGAGCTTGGCACAAGGTTCTTTATTGAGGAGTCTATAGTTGGGGGCCTTGGTGCACCAGACTGGAGTTGCCCTCCACTTTCTATCTCTTCAGGCAAATCCTCTCCCTGCTGATGATCAACAGAATAATCCTCATCAAATACATCAGGCTTCCTCTTCTGATTTCGCATGATACCTTCATGCATCTCTCTAGCGATTGCTACAGTTGTTTTTAGGCACTTTGATATATCTCCATACCCACCAATTAAATATTGCTTAAGCCTTTTGATTCCTCCTTTGGCATCTTTTCCACAAAGTGTACATCGCACTAAGTTCATATCATTAAGATCTGGCCAATATCCATACTTCCACCCGGGGTCTTTTGATTTGGCCTTCCTAGTTGGATCTTTGCTTGGGTCATATATTGATGCTCCAGTGCTAGCAGATGGCCCGCCACTACCACTAGTAGCCATATCTATTTGAATAAACTACAGTACTACACAAACATAAGGAACAACAACAAGAGAAACTAAGTAACAAAAAATAAGAAATAAAAATGAGAGAAGGCATTGCACCAATGCACAACAGTCAATAGTAGTAAAAAAAAATTCATAAGAGAAGAAGCATTGCACTGCCACTAATGCACTCTACAATCTAAAAAATAATAACTAATGCACTACAGTCTATCTACAGTAGCAGGGAAATGCACTAGCAGGAGAAGAAGGAATCATACAGTAGTAAAAAAAATTCATAAGAGAAAAAGCATAGCACTAATGCACAACAGTAGTAATCATGCAATCATAAATTCATAATACAAATTACAGTCTACGTCTACTTGCAGGGAAAAAAAAAAAAAGGAAACACTAGCAGCGGTGCTGCCAGCACAGGACAAGAAGCAGAGAAGAAGAAATAGAAGAAGAAGCATAGAAAGAACCGGCAGCCTCCATAAGAAGCATTCGAGAACAGCAGAGGGGAAAAACAAAAGCACTAGCCACTAGCAGCAGGGCTGCTAGGACAGATGACACCAGAAGAAGGAAGAAGAAGAAGAAACACAGGAAGAAGTAGAGGAAGAAGAGAGAGAAAAAAAACCGCCGCAGACGAAGAAGAAGCAAAGGAAGAAGAGAGGAAAAATAAAAAACAGTCGTAGACGAAGAAGAAGCAGAGGAAGAAGAGGAAAAAAAACAGTCGCAGAGGAAGAAGGAGGGAAAAAAAAAAAACCAGTCGCAACTCAAACGAAGAAGCAGAAGACGAAGTAGGAGGGAGGGAAAAAAAAAATCTAATGCAAACATACCTGAGGTTGAAACAGAGGAGGGAACGATGGATTTCAGCCAAGTCCAACTTCAATCTCACTCGGTCGGTTGAATCAATGAATCCAGCGCAGGTTCTCTAGGTTTAGAGGCGTAGAGAACTTAATCGCAGAGAGACACTTCATCGGGAGAGAGAAACAGTGGAGGGTTTTAAATTCTAACCCTTTCACATTATATTTCCCCCCACCACCAAACCTTTTTTTTTTTTTGTTCACTTAAGGGGGTAAAATGATTCCATGCATCTCACACCATTTAAAAACCTGTACTTCATCAAATGAAAAGTTTACAATTAGAATATAAAAAACAAATACTTAAGTGAAAGAAAAAAAAAAAAAAACACAAGGCGTTCGCCTTTCCTACCAAGTCGTCCACGGCACCAAAGGCGACACCTTTTGGACGCCTTAACACCAAAGGCGACCGCATTTCCTACGTACACAATGGCGTCCCTTGCCTTGCCCCTAAAAAAAGCCTGGACGCCAAGGCGACGCCTTGACAACTATGGTTCGATTTATGATTACAGAGAATTAGTCTATCTATCCTAGTCTACATTAGAGAGAGTGGATCTGGATGGATATGACATTTCAGGGGAAGACTATTTGTGATACTATGCGCTAACTTGCTTTTAGTGCTATTATAAATCTAATCTGGATGGAGAGAAATCATAGGAAATGGACCTCCAACTCTCGGCCTCTTGGAAAGATTTGGGGCTGTATCTTCTTTGATGTCAAAGCCAAGATTCAAACGTTTTATCCTCTTGTAATCCCTTCCCAAGAAATTGTCACATTGTTGCTTCTTGGAAGCTTCCTATCTCTATGCTCAGGAACCCAACCTCTCTTTGAGGAGTGGTTCTTGTTTTTGTTTTCTCTCCTCTACCCCCCCCCTCCCTAGGGGTTGTATGTATTTTTTCTTCTTTAGTAATGAATTATTTATTCACCCCAAAAAAAAAAGTTTGTTGTTTTCATTTTAATTGGAGCCAACTTGTTAAGTGGTTCATTTTGAATGAGTTATTTGGCAATGCTCACACATCTATTGTGTCAGTATTTCATTTACTTGAATGATGCATGATATGATACGAATGGGATTCACCTATGAGGTGTCAACATGGTTGTCCTACCTATTTCTTTACAGCCTAGAGCAAATTAATTCTTAGTATCCTTTTCTGATGAGCAGGTGGTTTACATGGCAATTGTTGGATCATTTCCATTCAACTCTTTCCTTTCAGGAGTCCTTTCTTGTGTTGGGACTGCAGTGCTAGCTGGTAGATGAGTATTTTTTTCCCCTTTCAACTCTGTGTGTGCGTGTTTCTATTTATTTTAGGCATGTTACAGATTGCTTGGTTTCTTTTTATGCCTCAGTTTGTCTCCGCATTCAAGTTAACAAAGAGAACAAAGACTTCAAGGTAAGCTTTCTTTGATTAGTATTTCCTGTAAAATTAAGGACACATTTCTCTCTTGGTGTGACTAAACTGCTTGTCTGATTTGCAGGATTTACCACCTGAACGTGCATTTGCTGATTTTGTCCTCTGCAATTTGGTGCTGCATTTGGTTATTATGAATTTCCTTGGTTAAGCTAGGGTTTTTGCATGTTTTCTCTGATATTAACAGTTAGAATGGGATGGAATGGACTCGATTTTCATCATAGGTTGCTCTAGTAGTTAGCTTTTTTTCTTCGTTTTTTTCCAGGGTTGGGGGTGGGGTGGGTGCGTGGGTGGGTTAATGGTTGTTGGGCGTGGATTTATAGTTTTTTTTTTTCTTATAAGAAAGAAATAAATACATCAAAGTAAGGAGTTAAAGACATTGTCATCCAGGTTGCATATAGACAATTTTTTTGTTATAGTTACCATAGCATGGGGAGCTAATTTGGCCAAAAAGACAACCACCTCATTTGTAGGCTTGAGCCAAAAAGAAAGTTTAGTAGACATCTAATAAGAGGGGAACAACGCTCCAAGACCATGAGGTGCTTGTAAGATAAAAAAAAGAGGTGTTGTGACTCTTCAGAATTGCTCAAAACCTCCTTGATAGTCCGTTCTTTAAGTTGCACATGCTGCAGTTCTAGTAGGAGACCTTTGGTGCCTGTTTCAATAGAATTTCCTATCAAGTAATCGATTGTGAATGAGGTATATTTTCTTTTATATAAAAACAGATTGCCCAACCAGAAATATTTAGATCTGGATTAGAAAGTTAGCTTCTTTTGGAACCACCAATATTTTCTATGTTATAGAGAAGTTTGAATTCACATGCTTGCCTAACAGGCTGTGGAATTATAGTTGTGTGTTCGTAAATGTCCTCCCTTTCTTTTGGAAAAGGGAGGTGGTTCCTAACAATTGTCACATGGCAGATCCGGTAGAGCCCACCTTTATGTCCCTGCCAAACCAAGTTTACCATGTGGCAAAACAGTCTAAAAAAATCAAGGATTATAGGAAAGTGCACAATAGTGGTTGAAGTATTATATTGTGCATGGAAATATGGAGGAATTCTGCTTGTACTCGGTAGAGCATTTGATAGAACTAGTTTCTGACAGTTGATTGGTGTTGAAATATAAGACGGACAATTTGATTGAATTACGGGGCTGTTTAAAAAAAAAAAAAAAAAAAAAAAAAAACCTTTGGTTGGTGGTTTGAAGTTGAAACGTCTCCTCTATTTTATTTATTTATTTTTAAAGTGATGACCTAAAAGCTTATCTTCACTTATCAAAAGAAAAGAAAAAAATGATTCATTTTTTTCTTTCTTTCTATTATTGGTCTGGGGTGCGAATCATATCTCTTCATCAAAACTATTGGATGTTCATTTTTTTTTTTTTTTTGAATTCCTATCATATTGATATGGTACATATGTCAATCAAATGAATCTCATTTTGATGGGAGGCAATTCAGTAAAAGAAATTAGACTAAGGGCCCGTTTGATTTTGTTTCTTTTGTTTTTGTCTAAAAATAGCAGAAACAGTTTTTTCTGTTTCTGTGCTAAGAAATGATTTTTGGAATTGTAAAAAGGTGTTTGATTTTTCTATTTCCCAAAACGTTTTCAATAGTGTAGTGGAATTCAAGACATGAGTGAAGGCACGACTTTGTAAGAATGCAACTCACGAGTGAAGGCATGACGTTGGAGTTGAATGTATGCTTCATAGAGATGAACTTTAGAAGGATGAAGGCAATCTGAAACTGTGAGCTTCGCACAACCAGTTTGGAATTGCCGTAGCTGGATAGCAAGTTTCAACAATGGGTTGGGGTTTGGGTAGGTTGAGTGAAGTATTGGATTTTTCACAATTTTTGTCGTTCCCACTTGTTTCTAGAAATAGAAAAACAAGTCTAATTTGTTTCTCCATTCCTGTTTCCAGACACAGAAATAGGAATAAATTTTTATTTATGTTTCCAAAAACAAGTTAACGAAACAGAAAAAACAAATGGTTTTTGGGGTGTTTTTCCATTTCGGAGCACAGAAAAATAGAAAAATTGTTTTTGGAAACAAAATCAAACGGGCCCTAAGATCGCAATTCATTGGATTGATATTTCTCAAATGAGTACAAATTTGATTAAACTTTTTCTTTGTTGCTACACACACACACACACATATATATATACACACACACACACACACATATATATATATATATATATATATATATATATTTTTCTATAGATAGGTAGTTGGCAGATTGCCCTAGACTCAAAGTGGCTAGAGGTTGATGTTCAAGAATCGAAACAAAGGGGACCTTTAACTGAGCAGTAGAGTAACGTAGCTTTCATATGGCATCAGGTTTCATATCGGATAAAAAGGGTTCTTTTTTCAAAACTATAGTGTTAGCTTTTATTTTTTCAGCGACAATAGGGATATTGTTCTTTCCCATGACGACTACTACTTAGAAGCAAATCAAATATTTCACTTCGAATGCTGGATGTCAACATGTTGTTGCTGGTGGTGTTTCATGATCAATATTGGTAATGAACATAACGTGTGGAGCCACATATTGGATCGCTCTAGTGTGGCAGGAAGCCGCTGATGCTGAGTCGGCTCCTATGCCTTGCTTCCACTAGTGTAACCTCTTTTCTTTTCAATGACCATATTCCTAACATACAACCTATTTAGTGAGGTCATTTTAGTAACTTTGTTTACTATTTTCCCCTCCCCTCCCCTCCCCGCCCCTTCTCAAATCTTCCACTGTTTGTGTCGTTCTCATATTGGTCCGAACTCACTCACTTCTCCCTCCCCTTCGTCTTAGGTTCACATAAAAGAGGAATTCCATACCCATTGCTGGCGGCTATAAAAACCAACGCCATCTTATGCACACACCATTTTTGACCAATCTATGGAGTTCCAATTCCTAGCGACTTTGGCTTGAATACTTGCTATTGTGACAAGAAATCTTCTTAGGCTTCTGATATGTCCTGCGTAGAAGAACAAACACAGGAGAGGGAACATCAGGCTGATCTGGCTTGGGATTCTCCGATGCCTAAGTAAGATCTCCCTAAACAGCAATTTTAGCAAAGAATCAAAAAGTTATCCCTCTGTTAGGGGGCTTACCTGAGTATTTATAATTGTGGAACGGGGGCCATAGAGAGCCCCAATTAGGCATGTCTCTTAGTGCCGGTAAGAGTCATAGTATAGTAGGGGTCATATTTGGAGAGTGAATTGGGGATAAATCCCAGTTATAGGAGTTCTTCATAGCCCGCGTGCTCCGGGAGATCTCCTCCCTTCTAGGGAGGGTTAGGAGTTCTTATAGCTATTGTTTCCTGATTAGGATGGATCTTTCCTTGCTTGGAGATTATGTGTTGGGTTTGGAATGTACATCCTTGCAATTGGCGTGTTATGTTCATGGGATCCCACAAACATCGGGTGTTGAGCGACCCTGGATCGACAGCTCGGTTACCGACCTACCTCTACCGAGTGCTCGATGGTTGGCCACTTCTTAGGCCTATGAGTGTGGTTATAGTCTATCCATTCGGATGTAGCTCAACCAACGTCTCATTCGAACCACCAAATGTAGTGCAGATATGGCTCGGCCATTCGTGTGTGCCGACCCTCATATGTGGACCCAATTTAGCTGGTAACTAGTATGATTATAAGCATGGGTTGGTCGTGTCACATCTGAACTCGATAGCAGGCCCTGATGGAGAATGTATCTCGGCCACACCCAGACCAATCGACCTTCCTCATGCCAAGGCTTGATGGGCTCGATCTGGCTTCGTTCCACTAGGTCTATGTGGCATTGCAACCATTGGTGAGTATTTTTACCATAAAAAAAATGCCCTCTACTCCAACCGAGCTATTTGTGGTCGATTCGATTAATTCACTCATATGTTTACATCTAGTTGAAGTAGATCAGTCGCCATGGTGGTTCAATCTAGCTTCCATGATCTGAACAGTCCATACCTAGGTCTTTGTGGTCAGCAGATTTGTTTTCTCAGGAACAAGATAATTTTTTCCTTGTAATGCGTTCTAACGAAATCCTCTATGGGAAGAGACCAACCGCCTTGCAAACATGTCCTTTAGGTTTGTGAATCTTTCAGTCCTTCGTTTGTACGCCTCGTTTTTCATCATAACTTTCTCTCATATTTCGTCGAGGAGCTCTAACTTGACTTGCAACCCTTGTTCATTGATGTCTTCATTAAAGTTCTGAGATTTGTGTTATCCTACCAAAATTTCAACAACGTTTGGTCCCATATGCCAGCTTGAACGGTGTTTCTCCAGCCAAGGTTCGAACCATGGTTCGATAGGCCCAAAGCATGTTTAGTAGCTTGGTTGCCCAACATTTTCTTTCCAGTTCTAGTCGCTTCTTCAACCCATCAAATATGGTTTGCTTTGACACTTTTCAATTGTAGCAAGAAATCGTCCTAGGCTTCCAGACCAACAGCCTCGCAAACATGCCCTTTGGGTTTTTGAAGTTTTCATTTCTTCGTTGTTAATGCTTCACAAGTTTAATGGGACGCATGTTCAAGTAATGGCATCATTTTCTTGATTGAAAGATGTGCTATTGATGGTTTGATGACTAGGCAAGTGCCATGTCAGTGATCATGTCGTCAGTTGGGCGTTTGAGGAGTTAGGGTGTAGGGTAGGTTGAGCTGGTTCTGTCACACTGTACCTTGCCCTTTATATGGCATAGGTGCACCGACACTGGATACCTCATTGCACCCAGTCAGCTCGTTTAATCAGGATCCTACTCCAGGAGAGTCCATAACACTACAACCATATATGCTAAAATCATAATCAGAGTTCACAAACGGATCATATAAAATCAAATATAGATAATATCCACCCAGTACTTCTATGTGATACTTGATACCATATATATAATGAATCACAACAACATATACAGTAATCCATATATATATATACATTAATCCCATTCTAAAACAAATATTTACACAAAATCTCTTCCAACAGTTGTTTTTCCTTCCAACCTGTATCAACAAAAATTGATTTTTTTCACTACTATCCACATATATACACAAAAGGATAATCAAATACATCAGTCCTCAATATTGTTGTCCACCGTATGCACAATCATCACATTCGCAGTCATGCCCATGGTTGAAATCATCAAAATCTAGAATACAAGCCAACTGATCCATAACCACGTCATCATGCTCTGAATTATCAACATGCAGCTGACTACTCTCCTCATCTATGGAACAAAGAAATGGGGGAGGGGTGAGCACATGGTGATGCTCAGTGAGGGGTGGGATAGAAACAAACACACGCATCCATATGCAATGCATGCTCCACACAATAGAATGATGATCATGAATCCATTTATTTAACTATTCAGATTTTCTAGTCCATTACTTAGTCTCATCTCCTATGAGTATAAGTGCTACCGACGCAGGTGGCATTCCCTATCCTGTACGTTGGGCCTCAGGAATACAAGGTACGCCACAGGCAGGAGCCAGCCAGTCCCGGTCAGAGCCTCAGTTCCCCAGCTAACCCCTAAAAGGTAACCCCATATCAATAACCACAGGCATACAGTACGTCGTATCCTGTCTCACACACACATCACATCTATCACATCTGCCACTGGTATAATACGTTGTACCACTCACAATGCACTGCTGATCAAGCAGTCACTTTTATTGGGATTAGTCCGTACCTAACCCCCTACGAACAAGGGGTGTAGCACTTGGGGTTATGATACCTAGCCTAAAATTCTACATGGTGCACAACAAATCATCTGAACCATATATGCACACATGGGCACCTGCACGTGACCCATCTCACTTACCTTTCCTTCTACATTTTCACCACCATTATATCCATCATACCACAAATATACAAGTAGGTGCAAATGATGAAAATGAATGCAAATGCACAAATACAACAAGTAATGCAATGCAAATGCACAAATACAATAAGTAATGCATGCTCAACATAATAAACACACCAAAAGAATGGGGGTTGAGAAGGGCACCCATTCATCGTGAATATCATGGCCCACAATTTCTCCTGGTGCCGAGGAATCTCTCTCACGGCTATCTGGGATTCCTAAAATCGACAATTATACACATATATTAAAATCAGGTAATTTTTATCTACCCCTAACAGTGCTACCTAGTATCTCCCTAATAAGATTATCTATAATTCCTCTTCAAGTCCAATTTAACAAATTTCATTTTAAATCCTTAGGGTCTTACATAGGATTCAGTAGAAATTTTAGATTTCCCCCAATTTGACCCAATATCAGTATTTTAACTTCAAAATTGATGATAAATTCTCAATTTCATAAGCATGCATGGAATTCATACTCAATATCTCTTGCATTTGTCTCTATACCCTCAAATTAGTGAAATTGAGATGTGATTTCTTTCCAATTTCAAATTAATTCTCTGTTCCAGAGCTTCAAGTAAGGAACCCAGTCTCCTAGTTCCAAATCGGCCTTCAATAATGAAGATCCCATCTCAGATTTCATTTTAAATATAAATAATTCCATCTACAATAGTAAAATAAAACCAATTTTCATGATAAACCCTCAATTTGAGGTTGCATGTTTGAAATCCATCATTAATCTTACCATGCATGTGATCCACCATCAATTCCCACCTTGCAGGTGAATCTTGGACCTCAAAACAGTGAAATAAAAATGAATTTTCACCTTGCATGTGGAGAACTAGGCTTCAATTAACTTGCATGTAAATTTCAGACCTTAGAATAGTAAAATTGAATGGATTTTCTCCTCAGCCACATGAAATTTTTCCTAATTAAGGAGAGTCAGTGAGAATCCTCACTCTCTGTAGGAATCGTTCATGGTGTACACATCAATTGACTAAATTATTACATTCCTTTCCAATTTAATCCACCAATTTCAGATAAATTAAACTCTATGTAGTTGAGTTGTTACTGTAATTTCTAGATTTGCTCTCTTTCCACAAATTCTAGTCCAAATCAGTTTAAACCCCCTTTTATTTCTAAAATCCCTCTTATTAGAAGTTAATCTAGGTAAGATTTCTTACCTTTTTGATGAATCCTCTAGCAATCTCCCAAGCAAATCGATCTCTATCGCAATTTCTCTTTCTTCCCTTCTTCTTCTTCTTCTTCGTTCTCCTTTCTTCCTCTTACTAAAGGGTGAATAGAATGTGAGAAATAAAGGTTAGAGAGGAGGTGATGGCCTTTATATAGCCCCTCCTTTTATAATATTAAAATATACATTTTATATCTATTTTTTTCACCCTTTTTACCGAACCGACAGTTGCCACTTGCTCTCTGTCGGCTAAGTCTTGTTCATCAGGAATTGATCCGGCTAGCCGGTTGAATTTCTGGATAAATCCGACAGTTGCTGGTTGCATCCGAAAGTTGCTAGTTGCACTCTGCCATCAAAAGACCTGTCAAATTCTGCAAACTAGAGCTGAACTGGTAGTTACTAGTTCAAACCGGTAGTTGTCGGTTGACCTCAGTTTCTTGGCCTGTTCAGACAGTCTATACGAAAATGAACATATCCTTCTCGTCCAAACTCAGATTAAGATGATTCAAGTTGCGTTGGACTCAAAACTTAATGCTATATCATTTTGTAGAAGAAATCATCTTTAGATATTGTCATATAAAGGACTAAAATGCCCATGAACATGCATCTTGTTGAAATCACAAAAATTGTAATGACATGTTGTAAACAACATGTATTCGAACTTGTTCGGGTCTTATTATTTAGTCATTTTGGCATTACCTAGGGTCATCTATTATCCAACCTTATCAAGGTTATTAATTTACCTCTTGGCCCACTTTTCTTGCTGATCCCTCCAACACCGTTGGCAGTGGGCATATGTATATGTTGGGTCATTCTTCTCTTTCTAGCATTCCACTGCTGCCAACCAAGCTAGTGTTGGCCTCTCTAATTTGTTACTCTTGCCTGCTCACAGTCAATGTAAAGAAGTGAGAATTGGGGTATTATAGGTTCCCCACATAAATGCAGTAGGTCACATATGCTTTCAAAATAGAAATCTCATCATAATGACCACTAAAGGGTAGGACTTTCAGTTGTACTCTCCTACTAATGATCTTAGGTGTGGCCCAGTAATTCTTGTAGCGTGACCATCCGATATCCTCCTTGGACAGTGTGAGGTTCATCTCCTTCTAGACATACAGGTTTCAGAAGGCGGTTGACTCAGTCCTAGGAATAGAATACGCCATCTCCCTTGTGTTGACTAACCCTTGAATAATGGCCAACTCTATCATGTTGAAGGCAATATCCACTCCCTTCACCCTAGAAGTGATGCAGAAGTCCCCCATACCATTGTGCTACCTCAGGAGCTATGGGTAGCATAAGTTCTCTGGCTTCAAAATGTGATACTAACACATTGCCTCGAACTTTTGATGCATCTAAAATTAGGCATAGTCCTTTATTCTAACATATCTTCCTATGTCAATGTTTTTTGGGAAAATTACATGATTACCCACTTTTGGGTTTCCCTTTACAAAATTACCCACAAAAAGTTTTGGTCAACAAAAATATCCAAAATTAGGTTTGGGTTTACAAAACTACCCAAAACAGTGATTCTCCTTCGTCTGCCTATTTGTTTTGTCATTTTTACCCCTGGCCGAGGTTGTAGCACGGCCTATGGAGGCCGAGGTGGCAGCCCGACCTGATGGAAGCCGAGGTGATAGCGCACCCAGACGGAGGCCGAGGTGAGGCACGGCCTGATGGAGTCCTAGGTTCAGCACGGTTTTACGAAGGCAGAGGTGGAGCGCGGCCTGATGGAGGCCGAGGTGGTAGCCCGCTCTCCACCTCTGCCTCTTAAAGCCGAGCTGAACCTAGGCTCATAGGCCGTGCTCAACCTCGGTCAAAATCGGGCCGTTCTTCCACCTCGGCCTCCATCAGGCCGCGCTCCACCTCTGCCTTCGTAAAACCGTGCTGAACCTAGGACTCCATTAGGCCGTGCTTCACCTCGGCCTCCAGCAGGCCGCGCTATCACCTCGGCTTCCATCAGGTCGGGCCGCCACCTCGGCCTCCATCAGGCCGTGCTACAACCTCGGCCAGGGGTAAAAATGACAAAACAAATAGGCAGATGAAGGAGAATCACTGTTTTGGGTAGTTTTGTAAACCCAAACCTAATTTTGGGTATATTTGTTGACCAAAACTTTTTGTGGGTAATTTTGTAAAGGGAAACCCAAAAGTGGGTAATCATGTAATTCTCCCATGTTTTTTTACTTGCATAAATCCCACCGTTCTTACTCTTCCACAGAGTGAAACCATTGGTGATTGTACATCTCCTCGGGCAGAACCATAAGGCGCATGTGCACCACTTGCTTTCCTTACGGTAAACAAAGTCTAGATGTGTAGGTGCCATGGACCTCCACAGATCGCTATATGGCGCGTAGCGCGTGTGGACACACGCTAAGGTTTGACCCTAATGAGATAGTATCCCTTTGTCATTAAATGCCAAGAGAGAGATACACGATAAGGGTAATAGGGAGTCGCCTCCTAGAAAGGGTCTAGGACCCATAAATGTCTCCCCCAATTAAGGGGGAGAGGCTAATGACTCGATGGATAAGGTTGGTATGGGCCAAGATTCTGGGCAAATATTAAGTGACAGACTGCGAAGGTGATAAGCACCCAGTTTGCTTGGCCCTAGGGCTTGTCTCTTTCTGTTTGACCAAAGTTTGTTTGTACCCTACTAACTAGTCCTAAATCTAGGTCACTGGAAACCCTAAACTAGGTATCTAAGTAATGACATGTGTGAAACCCTAAACCATATGTCTATGTTATGCTAGCTAGGTTATGATGCAAATAATGAAATGATTACGCTAATTAAAGTTTTAAACCCTAAATGATTTAATTAATGTGTTATGTGTCTTAGATTAAGCTAATTAAATCTGCCTACACCTAGGATTAGTTGAGCAACTTATGAAACCCTAAATTAAACTAACTCAATTAATTGAGCCTAACCTAGATGGATGATTAATGAATTTATGAAATCCTAAATTGAATTAATTAAAATGATTAATCATAATCCATAATAATTTGTGAAATGAATTATTGCAATCCTAATTAATCTATTAATCTAATGGGTAAAAAGGTTTATAAAGAAAGATAAAAACTTGAATTGAATGGTGAAAGCTATCCAAATCTAACTATTTCAGATGGAAGTTTTGGAAAACCTAATTAATCTAATAATTTAAACAATTAAAACCGAATTTTAAGAGTCAATTAAATGCATTATGAACCTTAATTAATCTAAGGAGTTAAGACTTTATTTAATTAAATATTAAAATAATTATTTAATTAAATACATCAATTTAAGTAAATGGAACCTATCTAGTATGTTAAATATACAATGGTTGTAAATGTCCCATGTGGTGACATGAGTGAAAAGTGGATAAAATATGAATACTAACTGACCTACATGCATGAGAAAAATGAATTGATTTAAACAAGAAAAAACCCGAATCATCAAGTATCAAAAACATATCAATAAACACGAAGCATGGCAAACATGACATTGACTAACCTATCTAAATCTAATGATTCTTAATATGGCAAGATATCCGAATCTAAATTAAATACACAATTAATTCTAAAGGGACCCACTATTTGAGATAAAAAGAAATGGACTAAAACGGGTTCATTTTATCAACCCAAAAACCCAAGAAACACACCTAATGCTATGGACCGGTTGAAGAGGGCCAGCCACATCCACACTAAACCTACGTCCTAAACTACGTTCCATATGTTATTAAGAAAGAAAAAAGAAAAAAAGAAATCATTTGATTTTAATGCCTAAAATTAGGGGAATTTGAAAGAGGGATGCTTGAGAGGAAATTTGGAACAAAGAATGTTTGAAAATGGGTGGTCTATGTCAAAGAAAGTGTCTTATTCAAACTCTAAAACTAAATTGGAAATCAAAACTAAATATTCTATCTACTCAAAATCCATAACAAGGGATGGCCTGTAGTTGTAGCCATTATAAAAAACATGAAAGCTACCTACAACTTTTCAAGCGAAGGAGCTATGTTGAAGAATAATCAATATTCAAGGTCTTTCAATAACATGAAACAAGTGTTTCCAGAATCCTAACCCAATTAGGAAGAGAGCTAGTTCCAGATTTGGTGAAGACAAGAAGAGAAGGTGGTGGTTGAATTGCAGGTTTTGAAAATGGAAAAGAGAGGGTTTTAGGTTCGGACTAAGAGAAAATGAAGGTGATAATAGTTTTTGTTTTTGCTGCTGGTTTATATCACCAATGGTTGCTGCAAATTTTGGAGGAAGGAAAGAAGTAGAAGAAGAAGGTGGAGAAGAAGAAGAAGAAGAAGGAGGTTCGGTGGCTGTTGTTTAAAGGTTACAATGGTGGCAAGGAAAGAAGAGAAGGAGAAGAGGAGGGAGAAGAAGAAAGGGTCGGCCAAGGAGGAAGAATGGAGGGGGCGGCTGATTTTCTGCAACAGGGAAAAAGAAGAAAGAAAGGAAGAAGAGATGAGAGAAGAGATTAGGGCTTGAGATCCTAATCTAAGGATTCATGTCTAGAGAAAAAAAAACCAAAAATAAATCAAATCAAATCAAATCAAACCCACTAATTAAGTGAGTATATTAAGTCACAAATAAAATTAATTAATTAAACCAAAATATTATAGTAATAGAAAACAAACCGAATTAAAATAAGAAAAACCAAATTAGCCAAACCAAAAGATTGGACCTAATGACCCAAATCAAACTATGTTGAACCAAATTAAAACAAAATGAACCCAATTGGACCGGAATAAGCCAATTCACATTTAATAAACCAAATTAAACCAAATTAAAACTTATTTAATCTAAAAGAACTAGTTAAACCTAAATAACCCTAATTGAATTGGAATAAACTAATTCATATCTAATTAAACACATTAAACCAAATTGAAACTAATTGAACCTAATTAACTTAAACGAACCAATAAATTAGAACTTAGTCTATTAGTTAAATTAGTTCTAAATTTTCATTGGGAGAAGAAAAATACCTTAAACCCGGCTTTAATCAAGAAACAAGTGGAGATAACCCTTATGCTCCAAGCTCCAAATCGAACCGAACAGGATTAGATCTCACGGTTCAGGGAAGGATTACACATTCAAAATTTTATACTTGGACGGATTCTTTATTTAGAGAGAGGGAATTAGCAAAAACCTTCATGGGGCCATATTCATTCTCCCAAATTTTCTCCTCTCTTTTTTGAAAAAGGTGCAGGGTTATATTTATAGCCAAAGGAATGGGAAGAGGTTCTTTGGTTTCCAATGTGGGACTAAAAGGGGAGGTTTGTCAAAAAAATGGTTGTTTGAAATAGGATCTAAACCTTAATTTTTGGTTACCTTCCGAAAGTCATATCTTTAAAACCGTTAGTCAAAATTTGATGTGTAATATATCATTGGAAAGCTAATATTGAGCACTATCCAATGATGTGAGACACAAATGCGGTCTCATTTGAAAACCTTGATGAAAATACGCATAAAGTAGGAATCCGAATCATGTAGAAAAAGGGGGAATTGCGGGCCGATTTGCATTGTTCTCGGACCGAAGTATAGTGTCCAACTTGAGGGAACAAATAACACTAATCCACAACGTCGATATCCAATTTTGAAGATATTTTCCATTAAAAGTGCATAGGGGTAAAATGGTCATTTTTTATCCAAAGTTCAAAATTTCTCCAAGTATATAACATCCAGTGTGTAATTCTTCATATTGTCATCATTGTCGGGGGGCGACAAAATTCGGTGTCTGCAAGATGATGACATTTGGTGAGGAGATTGAAGAACCTAGGGTTAGGGTTTGATTGATTTGTGAAAATCATAAAATTTAGGTCAAAGTGGAGAGAAATTTGCCGCATACATATATATGGTGATTAAATAGTGATTGGAAGCTCAAGAATTGGGGCAAATGGTAGGGCACCCTTCCTTGGTCATTTCCCCTTCTTCTCCAGAGCAAAAGGTGAGTTTGAGTGTGAGAAAGTGACCCTTGGGCTCCTGTTTATTATGCTTTTCTGTCCCACTTGTCGATCCGGTGGGGGGGAAACCCATCTACTGGTGGATTTTCTAACAAAATTTGCTCTCTATTTATGTCACTAGTTGGAACAGTAATCAACTGGTAATTATTTACCGGTGGATGTATCTTCACTGTATTTTTTTATTTTGTCGCATGCTTTATACACTTTCTTAGACCCCTCCTCTATGCATGTTGCAACTGTATAACCTATGTTATTATATTGCTTGTGGTGGCTAATTTCAATCCCTAAATAGGAATTACATTGCATTGGAGACCATTCCAACTCGAATCAACCTCCCCCACTTTCCCAGTATGAAGCAAAGGCAGGCCACCTAATGCACCTATTGCCATGTCAGTCTTACTACACTAGATGTGCCACCATAATAGGTAACATGATGTAGTGTATGGAACAACAACAAGAACATTTCATGGCCGGGATAGATACTCACATCCAAGAATGCACTCCCTACACCTTCTATTCCACATATGCCAGCTCAGGCACCACTTGTTCCACCTACACCTCCTACTCCTCTTGAACCACAAGAGCTGGAGATAATGCTTATGTGGATAGATTTGACTCAAATGATAAAGAAGTTCCATATGCTTAGGCACCCATATTTCTCAGGTGTTGGCTAGGATTCACTATAACCGAAAAAGTGGATCTAGGGCATGGAAAAAGCCTTCACGGTAATGGGTTGCATGTTTTTTTTTCTAGTTGTCCTTATTGGCAACCTCGGCTATATGGTAGTGATGATGTGGCCAACTGTGATGACATGGCACATTTGGTTTCTCAGATGAGATTGCAGTATTTTATGACGGTGTTGAGTGGTTTGGTTCATCCATGGTAGGTGGAGTAGATTTTTCGACCCAAAATTGGTATTTTTTGATTAATTTCATTCAGGGACATTTTTGGGATTGAAGATATTTTTTTGAAAGTCACTCCTGTATGATTCCTTGCGAGCATAAAAAATTCTTTCCAATGCACCTAGATTTGTCCCGTTTTGACATCAAATGAATAGGTTACAACTTTTGCAATTTTCAAGGGGATTTTAGTCTTTGTACTTGGCCTATTTTGATGATGTGTTCTGGAATTTGTAGAGCTTCAAGTCATGGTCCATACCCTTTTCATTTGGATCAATCCGAATCCGTATGAGAAAATTATGAATATTACTGGTACGGAAGATAAAAAAATTCTCTTGGAATTGCTCTTAGAGAGTTTGTGAAATCAAAGTTTGCTTTGGACGGGGCCATTTGTAATAAACCAAAAGTGGGCAGCCCCAAAATATTCTCCAAAAGGTGCAAGGGCTTTGTCATAATTTTAGAAGTTTGAAAATTCGAATTCAAATGAATGGACACAATCTGGATCCTGCCATTTTGCCTTGCCGATCCAATGGCTCTAAGCCATGCCACTGTTCCACACACCACTAGTGTAGGCCACCCCGCCCTGAAGATTCCAAATGGACATATCTCACTTGTTGAACTTCAAACGACCATAACTTTTGATCCACAATTCCAAATTGGTCCAGTCAAGTTGCTACCTTCTTTTTTTTTTTTTTTTTTTCCATGCTTTATCTATTAGAAGCCCTATATCAAAGGTCTGAGAAGAGAAAATCCATGTTTTAGAGATAGAAGGTTCCCCCTTGATTGTTGAGCTTTGAATGGATTTTGTTGTCTAATAGGAGTTTCATTTTACTCCATTAATAGGGGGTTTTAGAAGGGCTGATGGTTCTTTGGTGGTATCCAAGACAAAGAGAGATAGAAGAGAAAATAGGGTTATGTATCTTTGTGCATTGAAGAAGAAGAAGAAGAAAAGAAAAGAGTTTGTGTTTCTGCCATTCCATTGAAGAAGAAAGAAGGTCCACCCTCTTTGTGTGTGCTTGCTTTAACTTTAAGAGATAGGTTTCTAAGCTTCATTAATGGAGGTTGGAGATTGGCGGCTGTTGTTGAGCACACTGTTGCTCCATTACAGTTGTCTTTGCAATAAAGACAAGAAGATGAGAAAGAGATAGTGTGAGATATTGTTGAATACTTGGAGTCTCCACAAGGAAGGAAAGAGAAAAGGAAAAAGACCATTGATGCTTTAAATTTTCTCTTTGTGCATCTATGTTAGATAAGTGATATGTTGCGCTTATGCCATTAGTGAAGCCATTATGATCGTCTACAAGTAAGAAAGGAAGAAAGAAGAGAAAAGGAAAGAAAAGAGAAGAAGAAGGAGATTTTCCCATTGCCAAGCCATCTCCAACGAAGCTCAACTATCCATAACAAGCTTCTCTGGAACTAGTGATTAGAGACATTGTAGATTTGTAAGCTATTCTACACTCATTGACCTGTGCATTAGATTTACTAGTATTTCCAATGTATGCTTAGCTAAGTTATATTGCAATAGACTTATGCTATTTGGGATTTCATTGAGGTGATTGATATAAGCCTAACCTTATTTTTGTAATTGGTCTCCAATGGGTGTTGGACATAGGGACAGTGTGTTCTTTGGTAGTTACCACTATTAAAACCTATTTATCGTGGTTGCGTCCTCTCAGATAATTCTGAAAAAATAGGGTTGAAGACCTAGCCATTGTACGTTATTAGTCGAAACTGAGAATGTTTCCTTGGCTGTGGGTGAAGCCATAATCGGTGTTAAGTAGATGTTGAGCCCAATACTGGACATTACTCCGTGCATGTAGGCAATTGACTGAAGCATGTATCTTTTGTGTTGTGGATGTGCATGTGGTATTCTATATTAGAGTGCTTGTCTGAAGGATGGGCGTGTACATCTGGTAGACCTAGGCACTTAGTGGTGCAGTGTAGATGTGCATACGATTGTGTATGTGTGAGATGACGAACGCAATATAAGGATTCCAAAATAGCTCTGGACAATAATCTGTGTAGCAGTGAGAGTTGTCAGTTGTATACATAGCAGCTCCAAGCAGTATCAGTAGACTGTGACTGAGAATGAGCCACATCATCTAATGACTTGGAAAAGAATTTGCTGAAGGAAAGTTTTAAGATACACTGATTCACCCCCTCTTAGTGTCAAACGGGACCCAGATTATAGTCATGAGTAGAAACTATTGTGTGCAGGCTATCAACTTCAAAACAAAGAGGATGCATGGTCGAGGTCCACCCAGCCCATTCTAACTGCCACACATCCCAACACGACCTGGGAGAACTTTAAGGAAGAACTTTCAGGAATTATTTTTTGAAAAGTTTCAGAGTAGAAGAGAGGCCAAGTTCATGGCACTTGTTCAAGGGCTAAAATTAGTGTTGGAGTACCAACGGATATATGATGAACTGTACTACTTTGGTCCTGAGCATTTTAAATTGGACATGTCCAAGGCCAGAAATTTTGAGAAGCGTCTTAGGCCCAATATTAGTGCAGTGATTGTGAGACTCAAGTTACAGACCTATGTTGTGTAACACCCTAATCTGATATTCATACTCGTACTTGTGGACAAGCAAGAAGAAAGAGCAGAGAAAGCCAATGATGGCATGGTTGGCAGCTGTGGAGTGCCAAGAAGGCAGAAATGGCCCCACATGCTCCTATTCAGTCTGCCAATATTACTGGGGAACTCATCAGGAGGTGTGGACAAAGAGGTAAATTTAATTATGAAACTAAGTATAGGAGAATAGAGTAAAGGGGTGTAACACGAGGACTTCCAAGGGGGTCACCCATCCTAGTACTACTCTCACCCAAGCACGCTTAACTGCGGAGTTCTGATGGGTTCTAGTGCATTAGTGCTGGTATAATCGCACTCAAATCGGTAGGTCCAAATAGGCCAACCGGTTGGATCGGTAGAATATAGAATTTTTGGATTTTTGCACTGTGGGGCCCACACCTTTGTTATGCAATTCCCCATTATACCCCTATGGAAAGAGTAGTAATTGAGGTATAAAATACATATTTTACGCAAAAAGGAAATTTAATTACATATTGGTTTAATTACGTATTATATGCAATTTTTTGGGTTTTGTGCTGTGGGGCCCACACTCCTGTTGTGCAAATTTCCATTTTGCCCCTATGTAAAGAAGCCTAAATAAGGCATGAAATGTATATTTTAGTGTCAGCGAATAAATGGGGGAAAAATAATTTATATATTTAAATACATAATATTTAAGTAGGTATTATATATAAATTTAATTAGATAATACTTAGGTATTATCTATATTTATATAAAGGGGTTCCAGCCAAACAGGCCCTTAAGACTATTTGGGATGGGCTATAAATAGTCTTATAAGGGTTTAGGGTGGGGATTTACTTACTCTAATTGACTCCTACTGCTAAGTACAGAAAAGGAAAGAAGGAAGAGAAGAGAAGAGAAGGAGAAGAAGCAAAGAGGAGGAGAAGGAAGCAGAAGACGTAAGAAGAGAATTATTGTACCTTAGAATTTTGCTGGATCAGCAATAGTCTCAGGTGAGTAATACAAACCAGTACAGTAGGGTTAATTGGGTAATTGCACAGGAAATTGGTAGCTAGGGTTAGGGTTTATGCCAATTGAAAGCAGCCAGGGTATTTCTGTGCATTGTATAGTTGTCCAGTAGGAAAAACCCCAACCAAGAGAGGTTTCAGGGATCCAATTTGTTGAAAATTTGTCCCTGTGAATTGTGGAACCTAGGGTTTCATTTGTTCATGGAAAATTTAAGGAATCAGAGATGAATTGAGGCTGTTATGTGAAGTTCTATTAAAATTCATAATGTAATAATGCATTTCAGAGTTTAATTCTTATGAATTCTTTCCCAGATTTCCTGTTGTGAACTTTTATAGAGTCATAGGTAGCTAAAGTATGGAAAAAAAAAATTAGGGATAAGGGTAACAATTCTGTAGGATTACCTCAATTTCTATTAAAAACATTGAATTCTACAGAATTGGAGTTAGCCACCCTAAGTCTCAGCAATTGGACTTAGAAAATGGGTCAGTAGAAGACCCAAACTATGGAATCAGAACCTGCATACTCAATTGGACTGAATAAAAATGGTTAAATCTCAATTCAGACATAGCAGTACCCAGTAGGGTGTATAGGCTGAATTCTATCAAAACCCTACTAGAATTCAGTTTAACATAAAATTCTATGATAAATTAGTTTGTTTATCTTTAAAAATTCTTCCATCAGCCTAATCAAGGTTGGAAGACCAATCCTATTACTGTAACTGATTATAACTCATTCTAATATAGGGCTAAGGTTGAGAGAAATGACCTAATTCTGCATAAGATTGCCTTACTCCCTACTTTAATTCTGAAATTTTTTAGGAAATAGTGTATTAACTCTAAATGCAATCAATTGAAACTTAGGAGTGGGTCAAAGGGGATCCCAAAACATGCACACAACCCCAACACACATAATTGAAACCTTGGAATGGGAAATTATCCCCAATTGGATTTATAGCAAGTAGTTTAGGGTTGGCAGAATCAAATTTTGAAAAATAAAGGGGAACCGGTGGGTCCTGACCAGTCGGCCGATTTTGACCCATGTAATCCACCAGCTTTGGTTCTAGAGACCAATTTTGCTGTACAATTGGTTAGCATGCTATGGACCCTGTATGGGAACTGCGTACATGAAGGTTTTAATAAAATGGAACTCAAGGAGGTAGAGTAACATGTTTTGACTTCTAAAACCCTAAATTAGATTATTGATGTGAATCCAAGATACCCTACCTACATGTGGGACCCACTAGGGGTTTTCCCCCACAACTAACCCCAGTAATAAGGGAAGTTTGGGAAATCTAGACTGTACAGGGAAGGATAGTCAAAATGGCCTAATCTAAATTGGGAAGTGGGCTATATCTATATAGGTAGGGTGGGATAGGATTATAGAATTTATCCTGAAAAATGGTTATTTAACTACCTTGTGAAATAGGAAATATAAATTGCGGTGAGAATAAGTCTTGAACAGAAAGTACAGGATTTGAAAATTAGACACCAAGGCGAGTGGGTGCCCTGACTTATTTTATGGGGTGTTTATTTAATTATAATCTTGCATGTGACTCATGCATATGATATGTGCATATAACTGTTATTATTGTGAAGTTGACTTGTGGATAGGAATATTGGAACAAGTAAGTCAGGTAAGATGAGACACTGATAGGTGCATACTGTATTTGGTTGATGGTTGATTGTGCATTATATAGACATTGTGGTTTAGGCTATCACTACCAAGTGCTACAATCCCTTGTCAATAGGGGGATAGGTACTGAGTAATCCCGACCCGTGGCTGCCTAATCAATAGTACACTTCTATGGTACGACGTACTGCACCTAGAGATGGATAGCAGCAACGTACGACATACTTTACACTTGACTGTCTGGGTTACTAACCGAGGGGTTAGCTGTGAGACCGAGGTTCTTTTCGGGGCTGGCTGACTCCTGCCTACAACGAGCTTATATTCCTGAGGCCCAACGTACAGGGTAGGGTATGCCACCTGCATTGCGTAGCACTATACCGCTGATTTTAGACTTAGTAATGGACTAGGAAGTAGTGTAATGTTAAATGAACTCATGAGCATCATATAAGGTGTGGAGTATGCATTGCATAATTTGTATTGTGTTTGCTTGCTTGCCTCCACCCCCTCACTGAGCATGACATGCTCACCCCATTTATTTACTTTTCTAGATGACGACACTGGTGTTTTGCTGACTGCCAACCTTGATAATAAGGCCATGGCCATGGATTACCTGGCCAATATTTCAGAGGATGAAACCGATCATGGACCTGACTGTGGATGTGACGACTGTGCCTACTGAGGCCAGTTCTTCTAAGGAATAGGATAGACTATTCCTATGTCTTTTTGTGTATATATTTTCGTTGATGCGTACTCTCCTGTATATAGTCTACTGCTGAGATACTATAAATTGGGTAAATATTCTCTTTTTGTAAGGTAGTAACTCTCACCTGGATAATTGTAAATATATCTTATCACTTAGTTGGCACTGGAGCTTATGTAAAATATCTTATTGTTGGACTGTGCATGTATATATGAACTCTAATCTTTAGTAGTGTAATTGTGGTGTTATGATCTGCCCTAGTCTAGATCCTGATGAAATAGGCTGACTGGATACGATGAGGTGTCCAGTGCTACATGCCTTGGCCTATTGGAGGTAGGGTGTGACATGTTGAGGTCATGTAAACAGCCAAGTCAATTGAAGATAGGCAGCAAGAGAATTTTACCAAATTACAAGGCATAGGTAAGAGATCAATGGTGCCTTAGGAGTTCAGAGGACCTAGCAAGGCCTCTAGAAGGCCTTATCTTAGTCTGACTTTGGTATAATTTAGGAGTTTGGACACCAGCCAGGCTTCTCGGTCCACAATTGCATCTTGGGCTTGAACCTTGATGCTTCGCTTGCAATCAGACAGGGCATATATCTAGGACTTGCCCTAATCACAAGCTTGAGATCCATATATGCTACGTCCCAGGCCACAACAATCATAGTTAGCTAGCCATCCTATGCAAACACAATAGAGCAACAAGCCTCAGGGACATGACTTTGCCTTGAACACAGAAGATTTAGAGGCTACTCTAGGTGTAGTGACAGGTACCCTATCAATTTCATTATTACCTGCTCACATACTATTTGATTCTAGAGAATTGTATTCATTTGTATCGCTTGCATTTTCTAGAAAAATGGGAGTACCCCCTAGGAGCTTGACACACAACTCAGCAGTTAGTATACACACATGAAGTGTAGTGAGTTTGGACTCAATATATGAGCCTTGTCCAGTGAGTGTCAGTAGTTGAGACATTATAGCACATTTAATAAAGCTAGACATTATTAACTTTGACATGATCCAAGGGATGGATTGGTTGTCCGCTTACAGAGCCAGTGTATTATGTGTAGAGAAGGTGATTATGTTTAAACCTCATGACAGATGAGTTTGTCTTTGTGTGAGATAAGCACAAGAAACCCAAGAATGTCATTATATCATCATTTCAGATGAAGAATTATCAGATCAAGGGTATCAGGTTTACTTAGCATCTGTGATGGATACTGAGGTAAAGGTCAGACCATTGACTAAGTTAGATGGTAATGGATTTCTATGATGTGTTTCCAAATGACTTGACCAGGTCACCACCAGATCGGGAGACAGAGTTTATGATAGACCTACTTTCAATGTCAGCACTTGTGTCAAAGGCCCCATAATGCATGGCCCCCACAGAGTTGAATGAATTACAAGTCCATCTACAAGGCCTTTTGAAGAAGGGATTTATCAGTCCAATGTGTCTCTATAGGGAGCAGTAGTACTATTCGTTAAGAAGAAGGACAGAAGTATGAGATTACTACCAAGAGCTTAACAAGCTTACCATCAAGAATCGGTATTCTTTGCGAAGGATCGATGACCTATTCGACTAGTTATAGGGTGTTAAAGTATTTTCCAAGATTGACCTCAGATCGGGCTACAATCAACTCAATATCAAAGATGTTGACATAAGCAAGATGATCTTCAGATCTCAGTATAGACATTATAAGTTCTTGGTGATGTCTTTTGGGTTGACCAACTGTTACACCAGTGCCCTGACCCAGTCTAATTTGAACTGTTGTGATAGGTCTCAGACCGAAGGAGGGAAGTACCACCGAGTTTTGGCTCACAGCTGCCCATTGCAGAAGTGGGAGAGATGACCTTACATGTTTGTGTATTGCTTGCCAGTCCAACTAGAGGGGGTTTATACCTTCCGATCCCAGATGGTAAGTCACTCAACAACCCACACCTGAATCCCGACATGTACCAAAATTATCAGAAGACCATGAACACAACCTAGGGCAACTACCTGTGCGAGACCAGCTGGTAGATAGCAAGCAGTCAAGATAGCAAACTATCATGACCACCAGAAATATGCCATCGAAAACAACCTGGGCCTGTTTCTGCTGGCTGTTTCCATTGGCCACTTAGGCTACTGGTTGGATTTTGATGCCCATGGGTCCCACCATTCGCATCGTAGACAACCCTAAATGATCCCAAATCCTCCCCCACACCTTCCTCATGACATGAGCACCTTACGGACCAAAGTAGTCAGGTCCACGTGCCCCCGAAGTTGGAATAATCCATTCAAACCAGACTAAGACCAACCAAACAGACCCTAAGGCCTAACTTACTATATAATGGAAATGAGGAACTATTCCTCATTTCTCACTTATACAAAATCATGGGAGAGGGAAAGAAGAGGAGAGGAAGGAAGAAGAAGAAGAGGAAGAAGGAGGAGGGAAGCTCATCTTGGTGCCAGTTGCCCGCCTAGTTGTCAAAATCCTTGTCGGAGGTAAGTGCTACATCTTGTACCACTTTCTCTCTTCATTTTAAGCTAGGGTAAGCTAGGTATAGGAGGAATCTCGGCCTAATAACCCTCTTGACTCAGGGATTTCGTATTTCACCTCCTTGGTGCTGTTACTGAGCTCAAACCAAGTCCGATGAGCTCCGGCAACAAGATTGACCAAATGACCACCTAGGGTTTTGATCGTTCGATTGACGTATCTCCCAAATGGCTCAGTGGGATTGGAATTTTAATGGCTTAGAATGATGCTAGGAACATCCCCCGCAAACTCCATGGAATAAATCTCGACGATCGGGCCTAAGCAGAAAAGCACCAAAACTCACAGGTAGTTTATGTACTACCACTAGAAATATGCCAGCGGAAACAGCCAGGGCTTGTTTCCACTGGCTGTTTTTGGTGAAAATTTTCATCTTAGGAGCCATCTATCATGTCTACCAAAAACAGGTATGATATTTTCAATGGACAGTGTTTGTTTCCGGTGACAGTACTATCACTATGGGACCTTGTCTGTACCCTTTGGGGGTGATCCCTGTGGGCCCCTCCCAATGTTCCTGACACGTATTGACATTCGGTTACCTTTGTGCCTTGGACAGTGACATGCACGTACACTGATGCTAAAATTGAATTGGACACTCAGTGACCGTACTTGGAACCCGATCTGTTTGAACTTAAACAAGGTGAGGGATGGTTGATGTTTATTTATTTTAGAACTGATCACATGTATAGATTCTTGCATGATTATTTAAATTGCTTAAATGATAATAATGTTCTATCACATGTATTATTTTAATGGAAATGATATGAGATGTATATTGATATGTGTGGCGGGATCCGGTGTGGCCAAAGTGGTACAGGTACCGTGATCACCGCATGATTGTTGTATGCATGAGACGAAATCCAATGTGACCGAGGTGGTATTGGTACCGTGATTGTCATATGTTTGTTGCATTCATGCATTGAGTATGTGCATTAGAGTTAGTTGTACTCACGGATTACACTTTGTGGCTAATGTGTTACCGGTATTATATACTCCGGGTCTGCATTTGGAAATGGATACACCTCATGGCGAATGGGGATACTGATGTTGCATAGTCCATACTCAACTGCTTTGCATGCTAGATAGGTATATAGTCGTGGGTTACACCTTGTGGCCGATGTGCCCCTAGTATCGTGTACCCCGGGACTTTACTTGGAGATGAACATGCTTCGTGGCCGATGGACATACTGGTGTCGCATGGTCCATACTAACTGTATCATTATGAAGGCATGTAGGATATTATGGTTAGGTGACATTCCCCATGCTACGTCCCCTTGCCAACAGGGGTAAGGTGTTAGATAACCTAATTGTGGTATATTCGATGAGCCTTCCCAGAATGCCACACCCGCGGTACGATGTGATTGTTGATGGAGGCAAAAACTTGTTCGATGTGACCGATGGACATACCAGTGCCGTGACTGCCAAGAGGGGGTTATCAGGGGTTTGCTGGGTGACCGATGGCTGCATATCGGGACCGACAGGCTCCTAATCGCGGCTAGGGTTTATATCACTATGTAGTCAATGGTGGTTCTGAGACCAGGGATATAGCCTAATGTGCCGTAAGTAGTATTGACTAGACTTAGTTGTATTGCTTGGTGGATAGTAAAATAAATGAACTGCATCACGAGTATCATGGACTATGTGATTATTTTTTGTAATCATGCATCATGAATTATTTATGCGATTGCCTTTGCTTGGTTGTGCATGAACCCCACCCCTCACTGAGCGAGTTGAAAAGCTCACCCCACGTTTATGCCCCCTTTTAGATGATGATGCAGGTATAGTCATACTTATGGCTTGTGTTGGATATCTGTAAACAGATAAACTGGTTTTGGATATTTACAGTATCACTAGATGTTCCCCATTATGTTTATGATTCTGCTATTATACTTTGATTCCTCTGCTATTATTTGGTTGTGTTGTGAGATTGTGAATCATTAAGGTACTGCTATCAGAGATCCTAGTAGGTTTGTAATGCTGATAAGCGTCTTACTCACACCACCGGTATTCCTATACGGTAAGTTGGGTCTACTGGAAGTGGGGTGTGACAGCTTGGTATCAGAGCGCGATGCTCTGCCTTAACTCACAATCTCAACCAAACCATGACTTGGGGAGTTAGGATATAAATAAAAGTTTTAAAGACAACAAATAATAGAAATTTCACAATTAGGAGACAAGTATAGGTGTCAAAACCATTTCATTATAATCAAGAACTGAGTACATAAACTTCCACTAATTCTTTTTAAAAAATAAAAGACAGAAAGCTGGAAATCCTAACTATCCTAAATCTAGGAATTTAAATAAAAAAAGCAAATGACAGAAAGTAAACTTCAACTAACATCTAGAATATAATTGTAAAGAAAGCATAAACTGAGAAATCCTAAAACTACAGTGGCAACACAAGCTTCTACTCCTACTGATCTTACTGCGGCTGATGCTACCCTGAGCCTGGTCTTGGGGTTGATTTTTTGCTCCTAGAGGTGGCACTGGAATGGCAAGGTGGAAGACCATTGTCTGCGTCTGTGCCTCAAGGGAGGCTACCCTGTTGTCCATGAGACAGTAACTCTTGTCCATTCTCTCAAGCCAGTTGTCCATTCTCCTCAGCAAATTTATGGTGGTGTCCAGGCGGGCCATCACATCATTGAGACTATAAGGCCTTGCACCTCTAGTGCTACAAGAAGAGGAGGCAATAGTGGAACCTATAGTCTGTGGGTCAAGTGGTGGAATACCACTAGCACCACCACCAGCCTCATCAGCATCTCCGCCATCTCCCTCAACACCTCCACCAACACCTCCAGCACCATCTCCCAGGTGACCCTCCACTTACATTGGCTGTTCTTCCTCAGCCTCATCGGGTGAGACCTCACTCATATCCAATGTCATCTTCTTCAGGGAATCCTAGTTGAAGTCTATTACATCATCTCCCAAGTACCCTTCACCTTCCAAGTCCACCCCAAAGTAAAGGAACACATCAGTCAGAACCCTCCCATAGCATAAGTTTCCAGCTTTGCATGTCCCTCCCTCAAACCTCGTCACTATGGTCCACATCAGTAGGTAGGGAAGGTGAATCGGCACCCCCATGTACATATAATACGTCACATAGGTGTGCAGCAAGGACACCTCGTCATAGTGGCCACAAGTAGGAAGGACGTTCAGTTGAACTGCCCTGCATACGACCTTTGGGGTGGCTCGGTAATTGATAGTACGTTCCCACCCAAAAGCAACCTTGGTGTGCATGTTGTTCATCTCTTATAGGACCCCAGGGTTCTAAAACTCATAGGCGAGAGTCCTAGGAGGGTAGTAAACCAACTCTCTTACAGTGGAAATCATCAAAATGTTCACCAGTTGCCTCATGTTGAAGAAGATTTTGACCCCCTTCATATAGGAAGTGATCCGCATCTCTTCTATACCACAGTTCATGCATTGGAGGTTAGCGTAGAATAACCTCATCAATCGTGGGTAGTACCTCATGTTAGGTTTCAGAATGTGATACCCCCCAATGGCCTCTAAGCATTGGCAAAGGTGGAATTATCGAAAATCCCTAGTCTGCACGTACTTCTGCGGATCCACATATTTTCAGTGAACCAACCCATATTTTCGGTGAAAAACCTCCCTATTTTCGATGAGCATTTTTGGGAATAAATTTTTTTTTTATATTTTATATTATTATGTTTGCTTCCTTAATTAAGGATTTCCTCCCTAATATGCGTGAGATCCGATTCCAATACTAGATGGACCCCACTTATGCATGATTTAACCCTAAATTGCTTTTGTGTACACATGTGGGCCCCCACTATATATGCATGTGTTCCTATAACATAAGAACTTGTTCGTGCATGTGAACTAATCGGATTCCCCCACAGGAATCATGTCACACTGGAACACCCGGTCCGATCTCAATCACATGCGTCACCTCTCGCTTCCCCTACACGGAACCGGGTAGACCCCGAATGCACCCCTGGCTTCGCCAGTGCTCACCGCTCATGATATTGCCTCCATCATGAATAATATGATGAGGGAGGTTGAAGAAAGATAGAACCAATTCATGATCGGGATTGATAATCCGATCCAAATGGCAATGGAAGCCCGTAATGCACCACTTGCAACCCTACTCCACTGGCACCTGTCTTGGTACCTGCCGACTTGGCCATTCTTCAGATGTTCGGTGGGGCACAAGGGCAAATGCATGGGCAAGGTCAGCCACAAATGATTGGGCAAGGACAGCAACATGTACATGGGCATATGCAAGATCCAGCACCAGAACAAGCCTAGGTACATGTAGAGGGTTGGACAGATCTGACAAAGATGATGGAGAAGTTTTAGAGGCTTAGGCCCCCATGCTTCTTAAAGGTGGGCCAGGATCCGTTATATCCATCAAGATAGATTAGTGGCATAGAGAAAGTGTTTAGGCTAATGGGCTGCACCGATGAGAAAAAACTTTAATGCATGGACTACCAACTACAAAATGAGGCGGATGATTTGTGGAGTGCTACTGAGCCCAGTCTGAGGGTGAGTAACTCAAACCTTACTTGGGAGGACTTCAAAGGGGCATTCTTTGAAAACTATTTTTTGAAAAGCTTTCAGGATAGGAGAGAGAGAGAGAGTTCTCCCAATTGGTGCAGGGGTCCTAATCCGTGCTTGAGTATCAGTAATGTTTTGAGGAGCTATTCCATTTTGCTCCTGAGCATCTCAGAGGTGATAGGGCCAAGGCCAAGAATTTTGAGAAAGGGTTGAGGCCAGGTAATAGGTCAACTATAGCTGGGTTAAAACTACAGACATATGCCGAGGTGGTCCAAGTGGCCAAATCTATTGAAGACCAGTATAGAGATAACTTCTCGGCCCAACAGGGAACAGGAAAGAGGCCTATGGGGGCTACTGACTCCATGGGAGGTAGCAAACCCTTCAAATTGCCTTATATCAACCCAACTCTAATACAGTTCAAAAATCTTGAGGCTAGCCAGACTTCTCAGTCCTCTCGCTCTAGTGGTGTGTCTCAATCTGTGGGATCGAGCCTAAGGTGTTTCCATTGTGATTAGTTGGGCCACCTAGCCAGGACATACCCCCACCAGAGGTCGGGTAATGCACCTTACACTTTACCACCTAGGCCCCAGCAGACCTATGCAACCTCCAGACCAGCACAGCCTCCAAAGGGCCAGAGACCACAGGGAAGGGTATTTGCCATGACCATTGAGGATGCAGAGGCTGCACCCGGTGTAGTGACAGGTACATTATTGATATCATTATTGCCTGTACATGTGTTATTTGACTCAGGAGCCTCTCATTCATTTGTGTCACTGATATTTACAAAGAAAATGGGAATTCCACCCAAGGGTTTGACTCAGTGTTTGGTTGTGAGTACCTCGACAGGGAGTGTGGTAGGTCTGAACTATGTTTATGAACCTTGTCCAATGACCATAGGCAGACATGAGTTGAATGCTCACTTGATCGAGTTGGATATAATCAACTTCGACATGATTCTAGGGATGGACTAGTTGTCCGCATATAGAGCCAGTGTGCTATGTGCAGAGAAGATGATCATTTTCAGACCTCGTGACAAGGGTGAGTTTGTCTTTAAAGGGGATAAGCCCAAGAAACCCAAGAAGGTTATCATATCAACCCTCCAGTTAAATAAGCTACTAGATAAAGGATGCCAAGGCTACCTAGTATCTGTGATAGATACTAAGATAGAGGTTAGACCGTTGACCAAGCTAGATGTGGTGAGAGAATTTCTAGATGTATTTTTGGATGACTTGATAGGTTTGCCCCCGGACCGAGTGACAGAGTTTGCTATAGATCTACCCCCGGCTCGGCACCAGTGTTAGTGTTAAAAGTCCCTTACCATATGACTCCCATAGAATTAAAGGAAGTGTAGGTTCAACTTCAGGATCTTCTGAAGAAGGGATTCATTAAACTTAGTGTGTCTCCATGGGGAGCACCTGTATTGTTCATTAAGAAAAAGGACGGAAGTATGAGACTGTGCATTGATTACCGAGAGCTTAACAAGCTTACTATCAAGAACCAATATCCCTTGCCAAGGATAGATGATTTGTTCGATCAGTTACAGGGTGCCAAGGATAGTGATGTCAGTAAGACAACCTTCAGATCAAGGTATGGACATTACGAGTTCTTGGTGATATCATTTGGGTTGACTAACGCACCGACTGCATTTATGGATTTGATCAACCGGGTATTCCAGGATGTCTTAGATAATTTTGTGATCGTATTCATTAATGAAATCTTGGCATACTCCAAGAATGCAGAGGAACATGCTGTTCACCTGAGGTTATTGCTGCAACGCCTGAGAGAGGAGCAACTTTATGCCAAATTCAGCAAATGCGAGTTCTGACTGTCGCAGGTGGCATTCCTAGGCCACATTGTTTCAGACAAGGGTATAGAGGTTGACCCATGCAAGGTGAAGGCAGTTATAGAATGGGAGACTCCCGAGAATGTGGCAGAGATACGTAGTTTTCTGAGATTGGCCGGATACTACAAAAGGTATATTGAGAACTTCTCCCGCATTGCTACCCCAATGACCCAACTCACATGAAAGGATGTGAAATTTGAGTGGTCTGATGCTTGTGAGAAGAGCTTCAAGGAACTATAGAAAAGGTTAGTATCAGCTCTAGTTTTGACTATCCCAACTGATACAAGTGGTATGGTTGTGTATAGTGATGCCTCCAAGCTGAGATTGGGTTGTGTATTGATGCAGCATGGGAAAGTCGTTGCTTATGCCTCTCGCCAGTTGAAGGATTATGAGAAGAATTACCTCACCCATGATTTGGAGTTGGCAGCAGTGATTTTTCACTGAAAATTTGGAGACATTACTTGTATGGTGAGAAGAGTGAGATTTACAGTGACCATAAGAGCCTCAAGTACTTCTTCACCCAAAAGGAGCTCAACATGAGACAAAGGCGTTGGTTGGAGTTAATAAAGGACAATGACTATACTATCCACTATCACCTAGGAAAGGCCAATGTGGTAGCTGATGCACTTAGTTGAAAATCTCAGTCACTGACTCTTGCATCATTGACCACCAATAAGCATCTCATAGAGGAGGTCAGGAAACTAGATTTGGAGTAGTAGAAGGTGTTACCTTGTCACTATCGGCATTGGTGGTACAACCTAGTCTAGTGGATAAGATCGTTGCAGAAGCTGATAACATATTACAAGGAAGGAACCCAAAAGGATCCGAATTTCTCTGTGACTGAAGGAGGGATTCTCAAATTCAAGGGGAGGTTATGCATGCCTAGTGATTGTGATTTGAGAGATACAGTTTTGAGAGAGGCGCACAACTCTCCATACTCCGTTCACCTGACTGAAGGAGGGATTCTCAAATTCAAGGGGAGGTTATGCATGCCTAGTGATTGTGATTTGAGAGATACAGTTTTGAGAGAGGCGCACAACTCTCCATACTCCGTTCACCTGACTGAAGGAGGGATTCTCAAATTCAAGGGGAGGTTATGCATGCCTAGTGATTGTGATTTGAGAGATACAGTTTTGAGAGAGGCGCACAACTCTCCATACTCCGTTCACCTTGATAGCGCCAAAATGTACAAGAAGCTCAAGGGCTCCTACTGGTGGAAGGGAATAAAGAAGGATGTGGCCACACATGTGTCTAGATGCCTCACATAATAGCAAGTCAAGGCCAAAAGGCAAAGGCCCCATGGATTATTACAGTCACTACCTGTTTCAAAGTGGAAATGGGAGAATATTACCATGTATTTCGTCACAGGCACCCCGCACTCAGAAGGGTATGGATGCCATTTTGGGTAGTTGTGGACAGCTTAACCAATGTAGCTCACTTCATCCCAATCAAAGCCATATTTTCTATGGATAAGTTGGCCAAGTTATATAGTGACAACATCATCCGATTGCATAGTATACCAATTAGCATTATCTCTGATCGAGATCCCAGGTTCACTTTCAAGTTTTGGACATGTGTGTAGAAGGCTATGGGCACCCAATTGAACTTTAGTACTACATTTCTCCCACAAACCGATTGTCAGTCGAAGAGGACTATCCAAACATTGGAGGACCTACTTCGAGCATGTGCCTTAGATATGAGTTACAGTTGGGATGAGCACATCTCTCTTATTGAGTTCTCCTACAACAACAGTTATCAGGCCACCATTGGAATGTCCCAATTTGAAGTACAATATAGCAGAAAGTGCTGGACTCCACTCTATTGGGACGAGGTTAGTGAGCGGCATATTCTAGGTCCAGACTTGATACAGGCTACTAGTGAGAAGGTGAATGTGATTATAGAGAGAATTAAAGTAGCTCAATTAAGACAAAAGAGCTATACTGATGTTAGGAGAAAGCATCTAGAGTTTGGGGTTGGAGATAAGGTATTCTTGTGGATCTCCCCAATTAAAGGGTTAATGCGGTTTGGCAAGAAAGAAAAGCTGAGTCCAAGATTTATGGGACCTTACGATGTACTAGAGAGGATCGGACTAGTGTCTTACAGGATAGCCTTACCATCAGAGTTGGAGGGTACACATGATATCTTCCATGTATCCATTCTGAAGAAGTACAGTCCCAACCCCACTCACTTCTTGACTTAGATACCCTGTGAGTTGGATGAGGACCTTGCCTACATGGAGTACCTAGAGAAGATTATCGACCGGAAGGACCACATTCTCCACAATCGCACCGTATCCTTCGTCAAGGTGAAGTGGATGAACCACCCAAAGCAGGAAGCATCCTGGGAGCAAGAAGAGGAAATGAAGAAGCAGTACCCCAGATTGTTTGATTTTTCAGGTACGTTCAATTTTGAGGATGAAATTCTTGTAAGGTGGGGCGAATATTACACACGTGCCCTAAACCAATCTAATTTGAACTATTGTGATAGGTCTCGAACCGAAGGTGGGAAGTACCACCGGGTTTTGGCTCGTAGCTGCCCATTGCCGAAGGGGGAGAGATGACCCTACATGTTGATGTATTGCTTACCAATCCAACTGGAGGGGGTTTATACCTTCCAATCCCAGACGGTAAGTGACCTAACACCCCACACCTGAATCCCAATACGTACCAAAATTATTGGAAGACTATGAATACAGCCTAGGGCAACTACCTATGTGAGACCAGCTGGTGGACAGCAAACAGTCAAGATAGTAAACTGTCTTGACCACCGGAAATATGCCACTGGAAACAACCTGGGCCTGTTTTTGCTAGCTGTTTCCGTTGGCCACTTAAGGTGCAGGTTGGATTCCGATGCCTGTGGGTCCCACCACCCTCATCGTAGACAACCTTGAATGATCCCAAATCCTCCCCCACACCTTCCTTATGACGTGAGCACCTTACAGACCAAAGTAGTCGGGTCCACGTGCCCTGAAGTGGGATTAACCCATTCGGACCGGACTAGGACCAACCAAATAGACCCTAAGGCCTAACTTACTATATAGTGGAAATGAGGAACTATTCCTCATTTATCACTTGCACAAAAGCATGGGAGAGGGAAAGGGGGGGAGAGGAAGGAAGAAGAAGAACAGGAACAAGGAGGGAAGCTCACCTTGGTGTCGGTTGCCTGCCTAGTTGCCAGAATCTCTACCGGAGGTAAGTTCTACCTCTTCTACCACTCTCTCTCTTCATTTTAAGCTAGGGAAAGGTAGGTATAGGAGGAATCTTGGCCCACAAACCCTCTTAAGCTCTTGGATTTCGTATTTCACCTACTCGGTGCTATTACTGAGCTCAAACCGAGTCTGGTGAGCTCCGACATAAAGATTGACCAAATGGCCACCTAGGGTTTCGATCGTTCAATCGATGTATCTCCCAAATGGATCAGTGGAATTAGGATTTTAATGGCTTAGAATGATGCTAGGAACATCCCCCATAAAATTCCATGGAAAAAAACCCGATGATCGGGCTTGAGCCGAAAAGCCCTAAAACTCACGGGCAATTTCTATACTGCCACCGAAAATACACCACCAGAAACAGCCTGGGCTTGTTTCCACTGGCTGTTTTCGATGAACATTTTCTTCTTAGGAGCCCTTTTTTATGTCCACCGGAAGCAGGTCTGATATTTCTGCTGGACAATGCTTGTTTTCGGTGAGTGTTTCTGGTGATAGTACTGTCACTATGGGACCTTGTCTATACCCTTTGGGGGTGGTCCCTATGGGTCCCTCCCGATGTTCTCGACAGGTATTGACTTTCGGTTACCTTTGTTCCTAGGATAGTGATGCACACGTATGCTAAGGCCATAATTGAATTGAACACTCGGTGGTCGTACTTGGAACCTGATCCGTTTGAACTTAAACAAGGGGAGGGATGGTTGAACTGCTCACATGTATAGATTCTTGCATGACTATATAAATTGCTTAAATGATAATGATGTTCTATCACATGTATTATTTTGACGAAAATGACAAGAGATGTATATTGATATGTGTGGCGGGATCCAGTATGGCCGAGGTGGTATCGATACCGTCATTGTCGTATGTTTTTTGCATTTATGTATTGATTATATGCATTAAAGTTAGTTATAGTCACATATTACACTTTGTGACTGATGTGTTACCGGTATCGTGTACTCCGAGATTGTATTTAGAAATTGATACACTTCGTGGCCGATGGGGATACCGGTGTAGCATAGTCCATACTCAACTGCTTTGCATGCTAGATAGGTATATAGTCGTGGGTTACACCTTGTGACTGATGTGCTCCCGGTATCGTATACCCCGAGACTATACTTGGAGATTGACCCGCTTCGTGGTTGATGGACATACCGATGTCGCTTGGTCCATACTAATTGTATCATTATGAAGGCATATAGGATATTATGGTTAGGTGACATTCCCCATGCTATATCCCCTTGCCAACAGGGGATAAAGTGTTGGATAACCCAATTGTGGTATGTTCGATGAACCTGTTGTAACCTGGTAGTCACTAAGAGGGGGTGAATCAATGAGTCTAATTCCGATCCCCAAAAACCTATCTAATGTCTGGCCAAGAAAAACCTGATATACCTATCCCTGTTTGCACATAGTCGTATGCACACTCAGTCACTCATAGCCACTTTCAAGTGTGCACACCCATTTCACATTCCACGTACTTCAATATAAAATACAAATAACAAGCACCCACAACACAGGATTTTTACGAGGTTCGACAATTTGCCTACATCCCCAGAGTAGTGCCTGTAAAAGCTTCGTACCTACTCAATACACTACTTTTGATTGTACCCACACCCAATTTTCTCAAGCCGAAGCTGAGATGACACTAGCAGTGCCAGTACAATGTGTAGCACCCACTACACAGGAGCACCCACTCCCGGTGCTTAGCAACCATTAAGCACTCAATAAAGAATACAGTAAATTTGGGCTTATATCAATGCCCTACAGTTAAGCTCTGCCTAGCATATACATCAACAACTAGCTAGCATGCTTTACAGTTCATCCAGAACTAACCTAGCATGTATACATTCATCCACAACTAACCCTAACATACATACATGCATATAATGTAAATCAAAGGTTAGAGAATCTCACAACCGATTGCCTGAGATGACTAGAAACTTGTACTGACAAGTTTGGTGCCCACACCTTCTCTCTATTTGGCTTATTGCTCTTCAAAGCAAAAACATCCTTGCTTTCTTCTCTTCCTCCTTGGCTTTGAGTTAATGTATCATTAACACACCTCAACCACCTCTTTTACCTCCTTTAATGGCCTAAGAACATTTATCATCAAGTATTCATGTTCATTCAAGGACCAACAAAGAGGGGAAAGCTTCTCTTGCCAAAACCATAGCTTTTATTCACTCAAAACTCATTTTTCCTTCTTCCATGGTGTAGGGATTTAAAAAACAAAGAAGTAGGAACTTGGTTCACCCAAATCCGAGTTAAAATGAGGGAGATATGACCATTTGAAGTTGGAGCAATGAAATAGCCTGAAATAGAATCTTTGTAGGGGTGGCATAGGCTACACCGGCGGCACACGCAACCTAGGTGCAGATTTGGCCGTAGATTTCATCAAAAGGTATATCTTAATCTGAACCGTCCGATTAAACCAATGGACAATAGATCTAAACCATAGGTTTTGAATCTTGATGATGTCATTATGACGTAGGCGCTGACATCGTCAGAGGCATTGTCGACCACAGATTTGCCACATTAGCGCATATTCCAGAAGGTTGTCGGCTTAACCCATAAAGGAGAATCATTTAAAGACCATTAGATCTGGATCTATAAGATCTAGTTGATCCAGATATAAGGGATTGGAATCTAAGCTTCAATGATGATGCACATGCGACACACACTAGTCAATGCAATATGGTGTAGTGCCAGACCATCATATCTAATACACTCCACCAATGAGAAGTCTCGGGTAAGCCTCTTCAATGCAAGCTCTTGCACGAAACGTCAGATCTGAATCTGATCGACGTGGCTCAATCTAAGCTGTTTATTAAGGATCCCTCTAATTCTCTTATATACACATAAGCCCCTGTCTTCATATATTTCAGTGCTTAAAGACCCCTTGCAACTCAGACCTTCAAGATCTTGAAATTACATAAAAGCCCTTTAAATTTCAAAAATAAATTCTGAAAAATCCACCTAACACCGAGAGCAACTGATGAATTTTCGGTTTGGATTTTTGAATCAATTTCACGGAAACACTTAAACTTTTTTCATACGATATCCAATAGAGATGAAACGAAGTGCGTTGGAACCATGACTGGACGCTCTACGACTTTCCAAAAGACCTGATCATCTAACTCAGCCATATAAAAAAACTAAAATGCCCCTAGACCTTTCCAATGATGCATCTTTCTCATACGGAATCGAAACACAATGAAATCAGAACCGTTGGAAATATTGGATTTTTGTCATACCGTTATATAGAGAACACTTCCTTTAAAAAATTCATCTTCAATGCTGAAACTGCCCTTGACTGCCACAAATATCGTAACTTCTTCATACGGTATTAGAATACGACAAAATCAGATGCACTGGACTAGATAAATTAAAATCTATCTTTTTCATGAAGAAATGATCTTCCAAAAATGTCATTTTCACTACCAAAAATATCATTTTCACTACCAAAAATACCTCCGAGAGTAAATAGGTCAATTTTGTCAGTTTTGACTAAGAAACCCGCACCACCTACTAAGGATGTATCAAACCACTCCATGCATACCATACCGTTATGTTATCTCATCGATGACACTGGACACTGCCATATAATCATTTCAATCCACGTCACCCAAACTGGCCATGTCATCACCGCCATATGGCCGGGTTGCCATCAAGGACAACCATAAAACAACAATATCCCCCTTTGGAGTTATTGGCAACCACCTCATCACTAATACACTCCAAAGCTCCGATGAGTAACTCTCTCCCCCTTTGACATCAAGTACAAAGGGTGAAACCAATGGACTCTCCGTGAGTCCAATATGGGGGTAGCAACATCAAGCAACTTACTCCCCCTCTCCCAATGCCACTAGTGATTTGGAAGAACCACCACTCCCAGCTTCTGCCTGAGGAACTCAAACTGATCTTTGGAAAGTGGTTTAGTGAAGATATCAGCCACCTGCTCTGCTGTGGGAACAAAATCCATCCTTACTTCACCTTCCATCACCTTGTCTCTTAAGAAATGATACCAAATAGCAATGTGCTTCGTTCTAGAATGTATCACCGGGTTCTTGGAGATGTTGATAGTACTAGTATTATCACAATATAGTGGCACTGCCTGCTCAACCTCCACACTCAGATCCTTCAACATCTGCTTCATCCACAACACTTGTGTACAACAAGATGTAGTTGCAATGTATTCTGCCTCTACAGTTGAAAGAGAGACTAACTCTTGCTTCTTACTGTGCCATGCCACCAAGCTGCTCCCCAAATAGAATACACCACCATTGGTGCTCTTCCTGTCATCTACACATCCGGCCCAATCTGTATCTAAAAAAGCTGACAAACTAAAGCTCTTGACTTTCGGATACCATAACCCAAACTCACTAGTCCCGTTCAGATATCTGAAAATTCTCTTCACTGCTGCCATGTGTGTTTCTTTTGGTTCTGCTTGGAATCTGGCTACCATGCATATAGCTTTGTAAGATGTCAGGCTTACTAGCTATCAGATATAATAGGCTACCAATCATTGACCTATACAAGGTGTGGTCAACTGATGGAGAGTCATCTTTCTTACTCAACTTACACCTAGTCATCATAGGTGTACTAACTGGCTTGCAATCCTCCATGGCGAATCTCTTCAACATCTCCCTCACATACTTGGACTGAGATATGAAGATACCATCCTTCTTCTTACTGATCTGCAAACCCAAGAAGAATGATAGTTCACCCAACATGGACATCTCAAACTCATCTTGCATCCTCATTACAAAATCTCTACACAACTTATCTTGCATTCTCATTGCAAAATCTCTGCACAACTCATCTTTGTGACCCCCAAAGATGATATCATCTACATACAAAATCACCACAAGCTGACTACTTTCTTCAGTTATGATGTAGAGATTACTGTTCACTAAACCTTTCTTGAAACCCAACTTGCACAAGTAAGAGTCCAATCTGGAGTACTATACCCTTGGAGCTTGTTTCAAACCATACAATGCCTTCTTCAATCTGCACACAAGAGTGGGGTCCTCACTCAGCTGAAGCCCATCAGGCTACTCTATGTAAACTTCCTCTTCTAAGTTTTCATTTAAAAAAGCTGATTTGACATCCATCTGATAGACCTTGAACCCCTTGTCAACTAACAAAGCCAAGAACATTCTGATAGCCTCAAGTCTTACCACTGGAGCAAAAGTTTCCTCAAAATCAATGCCTTCCACTTGAGCATACCCCTTGCATACAAGTCTTGCTTTGTTCCTCACCACTTGACCATCTTCATTGAGTTTGTTTCTGAAAACCCATTTAATACCAATCACATTCTTGTCAACTGGCATAGGGACTAGAACTCAAGTGTGGTTCCTCTCTATCTGATCGAGTTCTTCATTCATAGCCTTCATCCAACTCTCATCATTGCTTGCCTCATCAATAATTTTTGGTTCAATCTTTGAAAGAAGAGAGTAGGTGTTGGTCTTCATTCTACTAGTCTGAACACCTACAGTGGGGTCACCAATGATTAACTCATCTGTTTCCTGTTGATCAACTCTGTTTTGTCTCCTCTACTCATCTGAATCTACCTCAGCCTGTTCAACATCAACCTCATCTTTGTTTTTGGGTCTACTATCAACCAGGTCATTCTCATCATCAAGATCTTCAAATTCTGGAAGTTCATTTCCTAAGCTTGAAGGAATATCCCTTTTTTCATCAACTATGACATCAGTACTCTCTATAATTTTTTCAAGTCTGTTGTTGTAGCATCTATAGGCCTTACTTGAAGTAGAATAGCCTAAAAATATACCCTCATCAGCCATATCATCAAACTTACCCAAATCTTGGGTTGTGTTCTTGATGTATCACTTGCTACCAAAGACCTTGAAGTGTCTTGTCCCTTCTTCCAAACCAAATTTCATATGGATTCTTGCTTTCAGGAGGTCTCAACATACATCTATTATGGATGTACACTGCAGTTAGAACTGTCTCCTTTCAAAACTTTTTACCCATGTCATTCTCTGCCAACATTGTTCTAGCCATGTCCTGCATTGTTCTATTCTTTCTCTCTGCAACACCATTCTATTGGGGTGTTCTTGGAGCTGAAGTTTGTTTCCTGATACCATGCTCATAACAGTATTCTTCAAAATCATCCCAACTGTACTCACCTCCTCTGTCAGATCTTAGACACTTTATATTTTTCCCTGTCTGATTTTCAACTTGCTTCTTAAAGATCTTAAATCTTTCTAAAGCCTCTGACTTATGTTTTAAGAACATCATCCACACAATTCTTGAATGATCATCAACAAACAATATGGTGTATCTCTCTCCTGAGGTGCTAGGTGTCCTCATAGGACCACATAGGTCTGTGTGAATCAACTCCAATGGTGAACTGGAATAGTACTCCTTAGACTTGTAGGAGATTCTGGTTTGCTTTTCCTTCTGATAAGATGCACATATAGGATTGGAGAGCTTCTTCAACTCAAGAACATCTCTCACTGCCTTCTTCGAAGAAATCTTGGCAAGGTTCTTAAAACCAATATGCCCAAGTCTTCTGTGCCACAACCATGTCTCCTCATCTATGCTAACCATGCAAGAATCTTTCTCTAACTCTGTCAAGGTGTACAGGTTTCCTGAAGTTTTCTATCTAGTAGCTACAATCTTTCCACTGCTTGATCTTCTTATCTCACACCATTTACTAGTGAAAGTTACTTCATGCCCTTTGTCACAAATTTTACTGATGCCGAGAAGATTTTGTTTGGGCCCTTCAATATACAAGACATCAAGGGATTTCACCTTCCTATGGTTCAGACTTATGGACCCCTTCCTTGTAATTCTGACACCATTGTTGTTGTCAAACTTCACAGATCTACCTTCAAAGTCATGTAATTGTTCAAAAATTTTCTTATCTCCTGTTATGTGGCTTAAGCAACCACTATCAAGAATCCATGGAGTAGAGTCTCCTTGAGCCTTAAAAGCTCTATGAATAACAAATGCTACTGCATCTTCTTCATGTTCTACTCTCTCTCTCTGAACCCAGACTTTCTTGACAGATTGAGATTTCTTTGCTTTCTTCTGTCTTGAGATCTGTCTATCCATCTCATCATCTTTTGTGTTTCTGAAAACTCTCTGCTTACCTCTATTCTCCTGTCTTTGTGGGGGAAATACAGTTCTACAATTCCTTGCAATATGTCCAAGGTTGTTGCATCTGTAACATTCAACTGTTTCCTCCATAAGGGGTGCAAAAGGATTTCTGTCCACATAACTCTTTGGACCAATATTGAACTTGCAATCTGAGATCTTGTGTCCAAAAGTGTTGTATTTGTAACAATAACCTTGAAATGTGTGCCTCTGCATCATAGGTTCCATCTGCCATCTGTAAGGAGCTCTGAAGTTGTCAAATGCTCTAGGTCTCTGTTGAGGACTTTGACTGTATCCATAGCTCTCTGCTCTCCTGCTTGGCCTTGCCAACTATGGTTGTCTAGCATGGTTAGTCTTATGGAATATAGATATATTTCCTCTTTTGATTGGACCAGTCTGCACTCTATCTTTTTGTACTGCTCTCTTGACATTGCCAGCAGTAGTAACATGTGTCTTTCCTCTTTGAGCATTCCTGTCATTGACTTTGATAGGATTATGTACTGTTCCTTTACCATTTGCCTTGGTATTTTTGAAAGATTCTCCAACAAATCCAAGCCCAAATTTGATGTGAGTCGGTCTTTGAGCATTGATGATGTCATTGAGCTTCTTACTGCTAGGATGCTCTTTTGGAGTAGAGTCATCTTCAATGTCTTTATTTTCTAAGTCGTCTCTCTTAATCTCAGTTCTCCTATAGTCTTCAACCTTAGCCTTTAATAAGGCTAGCTCATCTGCATAACCATCAAATTGTGTAAGAATCTCATATTGCTCCTCTAGTTGTGCTTTCAAAGCCACTTTCTCTAACTCAAGAGTGTTGCAGTCAATGGTCTTCTGTGAGAGTTGATACTCAAGATCATCTAAGGTCTTCCTAGACTTATTGGCTTGATCTCTCAACTCAAGAACTATTTTTCTTGCCCCTTAAGGTGTTGAGTGATCTTTTTCACTTTCTTCCTTTCTCTTTTAAGCTCTCTAAGGGCGACTGTGAGTTCAACCTCTAGATGTGATTTTTCATCTTCCTCTTCTACTTCTGTAAAATCTTCCTTGCTGAAAGAATCTTCTTTGTTTTCTTCCATATCTATTGAGACCATGAACATAGCCTCATCATCTTCATCATTAGATAATTCTTCAGACTCTTCATCAGTTGTGTTACTGCATTTCTTAAAAATCGAACTTTTCTTCTTATCCTTGCTTTCTTGTATCTGTTTGAGAAGAACTTCTCCTTTCCCTTGAAATGACTTTTCTTTTCATGTTCATCGTCATCACTTTCTATTTTTTCTTGGTTAGGATACTTGGCTACAAAATATCCAACCCTTTCACAGTTGAAGCATTTGAAAGGCAACTTATCCTTGTATTTTTCTGTTTCCTTTTTCAACTTTCTGGTGAAATGAGCTGTAACCTCATCTTCACTCTCATCAATATCCTCCACAGACTACTTCTTCTTCTCCTTGATTTTCAAGTTCTTCATTGCCTTGAAAGCAGCTTATTTGTCAGTGGAATTACTTTTTTTCCATCTTATTTCAAGAGCTGTGAAAGTGCCATGCACTTGATCAAGAGTGATAGTGTCTAGTTCCTTTGCCTCTTTAATAGCTAACACCTTGGAGTCATACTTGGGCAACAAAGATCTTAGGATTTTCTGACAAACAACTGAATCCTCTAGATTGGCTCTCAGACCCCTAATAGAGTTGACCACTTCATTTTTCCTGATCATATAGGTGTCAATATTCTCTCCCTCTTGCATTAGTAAACTTTCAAACTGGCCTCTGAAGGTCTGAAGCTCTGCTTTCCTTATCTTTTTATCTCTTTCATAAATGCTCTTTAGTCTTCCCCAGATATTCTTGGCTGAGTCACAATCCATTACCTTAGCCATCACACTCTTATCTAATGCTGAGAATATTGCATTCACGGCCTTCTGATTGTAACAATAAGCCTTCTTAGCTTCATTGTCAATAGGACCTCCTTCAGGTTTCTTGTACCCAATCAGAACTGATGCCCAAACATCATAACCTAGTGAACCTAGGTACAACTGCATTCTCCTCTTCCACAACATAAAATCAAATCCATCAAACTTTGGTGCATGTCCTGAATAGCCTTCACCTGCCATACTGTCACTATCATTGCCACTGCCTTTGGATCACTCAGTTGTTGATCAAACTGTCACTGAGTATTGGCTCTGATACTAATTGTTGTAACCCGGTAGTCACTGAGAGGGGGGGTGAATTAGTGAGTCTAATTTTGATCCTCAAAAACCTGTTTGATGTCTGGCCAAGAAAAACCTGATATACCTGTCCCTGTTTGCACACAGTCGTATGCACACTCAGCCTCTCATAGGTACTTCCAAGTGTGCACACCCATTCCACATTACACATTCCATGCAATTCAATATAAAATACAAACAACAAGCACCCACAACATAGGATTTTTAAAAGGTTCGACAATTTTCCTACATCTCCAGAGTAGTGCCTGTAAAGATTTTGTACCTACTCAATACACTACTTTTGACTACACTTACAGTCGGGAGCACCCATACCTAATTTTCTCAAGCCAAAGCTGCGATGGCACTTGCAGTGCTGGTATAATTTGTAGCACCCACTCCTGGTACTTAGCAACCACTAAGCACTCAATAAAGAATACAGTAAATTTGGGCTTATATCAATGCCCTACAGTCAAGCTCTGCCTAGCATATACATCAACAATTAGCTAGCATGCTTACAGTTCATCCACAACTAACCTAGCATGTATACATTCATCCACAACTAACCCTAACATACATACATGCATATAATGTAAATCAAAGGTTAGAGAATCTCACAACCGATTGCCTGGGATGACTGGAAACTTGTATTGACAAGTTTGGTGCTCACACCTTCTCTCTACTTGGCTTCTTGCTCTTCAAAGCAAACACATCCTTACTTTCTTCTCTTCCTCCTTGGCTTTGAGTTAATATATCATTAACACACCTCAACCACCTCTTTTACCTCCTTTAATGGCCTAAGAACATTTATCATCAAGTATTCATGTTCATTCAAGGACCAACAAAGGGGGAAAGCTTCTCTTATCAAAATCATAGCCTTTCTTCACTCAAAACTCATTTTTCTTTTTTCCATGGTGTAGGACTTGAAAAAATGAAGAAGTAGAAACTTGGTTCACCCAAATCCAAGTTAAAATGAGGGAGATATGACCATTTAAAATTGGAGCAATGAAATAGCCTAAAATGGAATCTTCGTAGGGGTGGTATAGGCTACACTGGCAGTGCGCTCAACAAAGACGCAGATCTGGCCGTAGATCTCATCAAAAGATATCTCTTAATCTGAACCGTCCGATTAAACCAACAGACAATAGATCTAAACCATAGGTTTTGAATCTCGATGACGTCATCATGACGTAGGCGTTGTCGACCACGGATTGGCCACATCAGTGCATATTCCGGAAGGTTGTCGGCTTAACCCATAAAGGAGAATCATTTAAAGACCATTAGATCTGGATCTATAAGATCTAGTTGATCCAGATCTATGGGATTGGAATCTAAGCTTTGGTGATGATGCACATGCGACACACACTAGTCAATGCAATATGGTGTAGTGCCAGACCATCATATCTAATACACTCTAGCAATGAGAACCCTCAGGTAAGCATCTTCAACACAAGCTCTTGCACGAAACGTCAGATTTGAATCTGACCAATGTGGCTCAGTTTGAGCTGTTTATTAAGGATCCCTCTAATTCTCTTATGTACACATAAGCCCCTGCCTTCATATATTTCAGCGCTTAAAGACCCCTTGCAACTCAGACCTTTAAGATCTTGAAATTACACAAAATCCCTTCAAATTTCAAAAATAAATTCCAAAAAATCCACCCAACACCGAGAGTAACTAATGAATTTTCGGTTTGGATTTTCAAATCGATTTCACGAAAACACTTATAACATTTTCATACGATATCCGATCGAGATGAAACAAAGTGCATTGGAACCGTGACTGGATGCTCTATGACTTTTCAGAAGACCTGACCATCTGACTTAATTATAAAAAGACCAAAATTCTCCTAAACCTTTTTAATGACGCATCTTTCTCATGCGGAATCAGAACGAGATGAAATTAGAATCATTGTAAAGATTAGATTTTTTTCGTATCTTTACATGGGAGAACACTTCCTTTAAAAAATTCATCTTCAATGCCGAAACTACCTTTTACTACCACAAATACCGTAATTTCTTCATAAGGTATCGGAATGCGACAAAATCAGATGCACTGGACTAGATAAATTATAATCTATCTTTTTCATGAAGAAACGATCTTCCAAAAATGTCATTTTCACTACCGAAAATACCTCTGAGTGTAAATAGGTCAATTTTATCAGTTTTGACCCAGAAACCCGCACCACCTACTAAGAATGTATCAAACCACTCCATGCATATCATGCCATTCTGTTATCTCATTGATGACACTGGACACTGCCATGTCATCATTTCAATCCAATTCACCCAAACTGGCCATGCCATCACCGCCACATGGTCGGATTGCCAACAAGGACAACCATAAAACAATAGAATCTTCCTGGAATGCCACACTCACGGTACGATATGATTGTTGTCGGAGGTTGAAACTTGTCCGACGTGGTTGATGGACATACCGGTGTCATGACTGCCAGGAGGGAGTTATTAGGCATTTTCTAGGTGACCGATGGCTGCATACCTGGACCGGTAGGCTCCTAATCATGGCTAGGGTTTGTATCGCTATGTAGTTGATGGTGGTTCCGAGACCAGGGATATAGCTTAATGTGTTGTAGTAGCATTGACCAGACTTAGTTGTATTGCTAGGTGGATAATAAAATATATGAACTACATCACGAGCATCATGGACTATTTGTTTAATTTATGTAATTATGCATCATGAATTATTTATACGATTACCTTTGTTTGGTTGTGCATGAACCCCACCCCTCACTGATCTAGTTGAAAATCTCACCCCACGTATATGCGCCCTTTTAGATGATGATGTAGGTACAGTCGTGCTTATGGCTTGTGACTCTCTTTCCTCCGGACCCGTGTAAGGAGTGAGTGTCTGGTGGATGCCAGAAGCGGGGGAGCATGACTAGGATTGTGCCTGTGATATATGTGCTTACACGGCACCATGAGGTGTTTGGCATATTTTGTTATTCTGATATAGATTTGTGTATGGTATAATTTGAACTTAATTTTATAAGTCTTGGATATTTGTAAACATATAAACTGGTTATGGATATTTACAATATCACTAGATGTTCTCCATTATATTTATGATTCCGCTATTATACTCTGATTCCGATGCTATTATTTGGTTGTGTTGTGAGATTGTGAATCGTTAAGATGCTACTATTAGAGATCCTGATAGGTTTGTGAGGTAGATAAGCGTCTTACTTATACCATCGGTATTCCTATACGGTAAATTGGGTCTACTAGAAGTGGGGTGTGACACCAACGCACCGGCTGCATTTATGGATTTGATGAACATAGTGTTCTAGAATGTGCTAGACAATTTTGGGATTGTATTTATTGATGACATATTGGTACACTCCAAGAGTGTTGAAGAGCATGTTGTACACCTTAGGTTAGTATTACAAAATCTGAGAGAGAAGCAACTTTATGCTAAGTTCAGAAAGTATGAGTTTTGGCTTCCTCAGGTGGTATTCTTAGGCCACATGTCTCAGACAAGGGCACAAAAGGAGACCTAGGAAAGGTGAAGACATTGCTAGAGTGGAGCACACCCAAAGTGTTGTAGACTTTCGTAGTTTTCTAGGACTGACCAGATACTACAAGATATTTATTAAGAACTTCTCATATATTTTGACACTGATGAATCAACTAACACGAAAATGCATGAAATTTGAGTGGTCTGATGCATGTGAGAAGAGTTTTCAGGAGTTGAGACAGAGATTGGTGATAGCTCTAGCGTCGACCAGTATGACTAGTGCAAGTAGTATGGTAGTAAAAAATGATTCTTCCAAAGTTGGGTTTAGACTGTGTACTGATGCAAGATGGTAAAGTATTTCCTTTTGCTTCCCAGCAGTTGAAAGACTACAAGAAGAATTACCCTACACATGATTTGGAGTTGGTAGCTATAATCTTTGCCTTGAAGATCTGGTGGTACTACCTGTATGGCGAGGAAAGTGAGATATACAATGACCAGAAAATCCTGAAATATTTCTTCACCCAAAAGGAACTCATATGAAACAGAGGAGATGCTTAGAGATGATGAATGATTATAATTGTATTATCCACTATCATCCAGGCATGAAAAATGTAGTAGTTGATGCACTTAGCAGGAATCACATATCTTGACTCTTGGATCACTGATAGCCAATGAACATCAGATTGAAGAAGCTAGGAAATTGGAATTGGAACTATTGGTGGAAGGTGTCACATTGTCACTAGCAGTATTGGTGGTACAACCTACCCTTATGCAAAGGATCACTGTAGCCAGACAACTGATGCAGACTTGTAGAAGTTATAAACTAACATTAGGAAGGAAAGCAAAAGGATATGAATTTTACCATAACTAATAAGGGAGTCCTCAAGTAAGAACATTGTGCATGACAAGGTGGTGATTTAAGAGACACTATTTTGAGAGAAGCACACAACTAACTCTCCATACTCGATACGCCCCGTAGCACCAAGATATATAAGGACCTTATGAAAGACGGCATTCGTCAAAGTGATTTGGATCATCCTACCAGTTGGGTCAGTCATTCAATAAATAATCAATACGAGGGTTTCGATCATTACCTGAAACTCCACAAGTGCAGAGCCTCCATGCGATCTTAGCCCTTTCACAGTGAGTCCTTCCCACATGTACAACTTTACGTTCCCTTGGATCCAAGCTCCTCCACAATAGTCAGGGTTTTCATAAAACCCTGATCATCATACTCGATCACTCAAAGAGGAAGAGATAGAGAGGGAGATGGGAGATGGGAGAAAGATTCTAGAGGAGGGTGAGAACCATGAGAACTGTTCTCTTCTTCCACTTTTTTTGAGTCATTTTTATAATAAAAGACTTATAACTCAAATCTTATCCTAAGGATAAGATCAAATCTTGTCTTAAGGATAAAATCATATTATTAGGAAAACAAATATTAAAAGATTCTTTTTCCTAACAATCTCCTCCATCTTAATATGAGATCTTATCTCACATGAGGATCCAAATCTTAGATCACGAAAAAGAATTCATGACTTTTAAGATGTTGTACATATGCGTTGAACTTATAGGAAAGGGGTAGGATAGGATCTCATTGAGATTCCACCTTGCATGCAGTGTGTCTTAACTATACCATATTCATAATACAGGGTTAACCAACATATACGTTGTCAAGTAGATGTAACAATCAATATCCAATTTTAGTAGATTATTACGCATCAGTCCTTCCACAAAATTATATCACATTATAGATTATGGGTATGTGTATACTATTATATCCCCAGTCTATAGAAAATTTTCCAGAGATTTTGTAATTCTGATTGGACTAAAGAAAACATTTTTCAAAATTATTTACGAAATAAATATTAATTTTAAAAACTTTGTAAACAATTTACAAAAATGCCACTGGTACTGGATTTATGTCCAATCAAGTGCAAAAATTTTCTCTCCTTGATATTCTCCCAATAAGGGTAGTGGATTCCTTGTTGGGAATCTCTTTTGAATACGACCAAATAATACAAATCCAGTACACCGATATATAGTCAGGGAGACATCAACCGTTGGTGTACCAAAACTCATAATGTGTGATCGCATCGATAAGAATCCCTTAGGTCAAAGGACCGACCGTACACTACTCACGAGAATTTCTTTTCAAATCAATAGAAAGTAACACACTTGAAATTCTTGTATGATTCGATTCAATGTACACACTGTATGTACACTCGCACTTATGCTCTAGAATCTCCATTCCTAGGTACACACAATACGATGACCATTTACACAGGATTTTCAATCCCGTCCCTAGTCGTGAACAGTTTTAGATTAAAACCTAAGGACTTACCAAGACCTATTATTTAAATTATGTAAATTAATTTATATGATTTTCATATAAATATAGATTGATGATGAAAATTTTTCAACAAACTCCCACTTGTACATTAAAGCCATAAAGTTGCCTACATATTCTCAACATATTCACATCCTATATCATTCCCTTAGTAAAGAGATTTGGAAAAACTATTCCTTTGAGCTAATCTCATCGGCTACCTGGATTAATCTTTCTATAGGATGCAACTTGAGTTCCCTATTCAAGTGTAAAACATTCTCATTATCATATACCTGGACAATAAGTAGTTTTATAAGTTTATAAATAGTCTCTTGTTTTTTCAAGAACTTTTATCAACCAAACAACTTGGCTAATTGTCAAACATTCCACTACTTAGTGAAATTCAAGATAAATTACTCTTTGGAACTATTCTAAAATATATTATCATCACTAAAATGTAAAAACTTGAATATTATGGATTACCTGTCACACTTGTCAAATTTTCAAATAATCAGATATTACTTAGATTTACAAATAGTAACAATACGAACTTAGGTCCACTTTTCAATAATTCTCAACTACTAAAGTTTGATAGCAATCCAACTATTTTATTCTGAAAAATATTTGTATTCTCACTGATCACTTGGTCTATTCAAAAATTGATCAAAACAAACGATTTTTTATTTGATCAAAGGTGAATGTTTCAAATAATAGAAACTCTCAAGATATCGATTAGATCTCAATGACATGCACTCTTCTCTTTGCTATTATATGTCAATACTTTTTCAAGATATTAACAGTTGAATCTGTGATTATCATAGTGTGCATCTGTCAATAATGAACCCTGAGGGTATACCATTCGTCAACAATTATGCTTTGAATTTTTCATTTCTTTCAATCTTTTCTTTCATCTTTATACATATCCACTTACATCTAATGGGCATACACTTTATAGTAGATCTATAAAAATCTAGACTTGGTAAAAATGAAAAGTGACTATTCTAAAGCTCAACAAAAGTCTGTTTGATTCTTAAGAACCATACTTATTTGTAAAACGTTTCTACATAGTCATCCTCCTTTATAAGGAATGTATAGTTAATAGAAGTTTAATTATCCTCCTACGACATTGAGACATTCAAGGATGTTCCACAAACATATGTGAGTTACAAATATTTATTTAGTTAGTACATATAGAACAATTCTATGTCCTCAAAAATATATTATAATGTAATATAATTCTTTTAAAGAAAAGTCAATCAAATAGGATTATCAAACCCTGTGCTATTTATTATTATATTTCATCTCATCTGTCAACTGCCTTTGTATTTAAGTTAAATGGTCTCTATACCTTACGTAATTGTAGAATAAGCTTTTGCACATTCTATTATTCAAAATGCTTCTTAGATACAAATTTATATGGATACTTGTTTAAAATGAATACTACTATTTTAAAAGTACAATGCTAATAAAACAGCTGTCAAACATTGTCTTACAATGTCCAATTCGATCTTTTTATTATAGCATACAATATGATGTCTCCAGGTATCTTAATTAGAGATCTTATATTGTTTTAGATAATCTAAAAAATATATGATAAATACTCTCACTTGATCTAATCAAGAGTTAACACTCATACCTTTGTCAGGTAGAGTATTTACTAGATGATCTATATTAGTATAAATTAACTCTAAAACACAAATAGCTCTATAACCTTTTTAGAAAAGACTTAGTCATATGTCCTCATAAATAGGACTTATAAGTTGACAGATTTTCCTTTAGACATCCTGGAGCCTTACCCCTCCCAACTTATAAATTCTATCAACTTTATACAACTATACAACAAGTACCAAAAGTGTGAAGTTAACTAAAGCACACATAAAAACCTTTTTTTTCATTATCATATTATGGTTACTGCTCTAGTCCTGATAAAAAGATGATTTTTAGTTTCCATAAAATATTCTTGTCATATTTGAATTATATAATTACTTTGTAAACATGCATGAGGAACCGAAATCTGTACATATCATGCGACAGTCGGTCATACCAACATAGTATATTCAAATAAGACAAGTGTTTTATGAAAAATTTCATCCAACTACTTTCATAAGTTGGCTAGGTAAAACTGACAATTCTTTGTATCATTCTTTTCCATAGTATTTGACACATGGGTCATACCCACGCATTCCTTCTTCTTGTTTTGACCATTGGGCATTGAACATGAAGAGAAAATTACAAATGCCATTACTATTGCTCTGACTTTTCATAAACAAAAGTTTTCATCAATTACATTAGATGTAATCAGTGACATGGTTAAGACATTGAAATAAACATCCATGATTAACTTAATGGATTCCAATCTCATAGAGTGACTTATCACTATTACGACATAGTCAAGAACTGAAGAACCTTAAGTTATCTTGGGTAATATGATGGTAAAATGGACAATGATGTTCAATTAATTTGCAGATACATACCATTGAATACAAGTGGGCGAAACTCAATCAATGGTTTCTTACACTTTAAGCTTCCCTCAAAGCTTGAGGGTGTGAATTGGAATAAGTCAACCCTTACATGCACAACTTAGCCTATTGAAGTTCATTGTACACGAGTTGATTGACTGGACTGATTCTGTCCATCACAAAGACTTTTAACAATTTTGACCACTTGAGTATCATGTCCATTCCTATTGGTTAACACATACTCAGGTTGAGTATAAACCCACCGTCTCAGAGTGAATCATGGTATCGTGAGCTAGTGTCTACTATCACAATACACTTCTCACTAACCATGCCCTCTACTTATCACATAGGAGATGAGTATAGACCGCTCATTGATTAATCACAAGCATTATCCTATCGGCATTTTTTAAAATTGACTTATGAAACCTCTACCCTCATCGACCATGAGAGCCCATAAGAATCCCACCAGTTAGGGTTTTCCATATCACACTTGCTTTATAATGAGGAAAACAGGAACACATATACATAAATAATCATATAGACATACATTCAATGCATTGTCTGTATGTTTATAAACTAATCTTTACATCACATGAAATAAAGCAAGTATTTGTATTAAACAATTAAAATAAATATCACATGTAAATTATCAACTATAGTGGTTATGGGATGGCATTCGGAATCAAATTGATTTTGCATCTCATGTAAGTCAGTTTGATTCCAAGATGGATAGGAGTAACATGGCCTCATTAGCTACTCCCACTCAACTTAGTTAAGTGATAGTGTGAATGCAAGTTACATAAAAATAACTATTATATTAGAAATAATAAAATAAAAATATTTTGTTTTAATCTTGTCCACTTCCTCCAAGCAATCAACACATCCGATCAACCCTTAATCAACATCTCCGATTGTCTTACGATCATCATCATCGATTTCCTCTCGATCATCACATGATAAAATAAAATAATTTTATTTTACATTTTCTTTATCAAAGAAACCTTGGGAAACCAACCCACCAATTGGGCTGCCCAAGGGGAGTACATCAGTTTATAAAAAAAAATGGAGGAGAGAGAGAGAGAGAGTAAACAGTTAATGAGAGATGAATTTCATAATCACATATATGTATACCATTCACATAAAAATTCATTAACATGGTTCATTTAAATCCCATAACCACTAACGAATGCATACATTTGATCATTTAATTTCATTTATGTGGAAATTAAGATTTACAAAATCACATTTTAAATTGTCAACTTATGACAATTTTATCACATGTACATCTCATGTACATGAAATTATTATACCCCAAAACCAAACATTAAATCATATATAATTATATGGGTTTAGGGGCCTATGTGTCCATTAAGGTTATAAGAAACTCAAAGAACAAAAAAATCCATTGATATGGTTCATTTAAATCCCATAACCACTAACAAATGCATGCATTTGATCATTTTATTTCATTTATGTGAAAATTAAGATTTACAAAATCATATTTTAAATTGCCAACTTTTGACAATTCTATCATATGTACATCTCATGTGCATGAAATTATTACACCCCAAACATTAAATCATATTTAATTATATGGGTTTAGGGGCCCATGGGTCCACTAAAGTTGTAAGAAACTCAAAGAATATATAAATATACAAATTAGCAAATGGACACTGTTTTCTAAAAACAGTGCTTAACACTTTAAGTTACAAGTCTATTTGGGTTCTATGAACAAAATAATATTCTTGGCCTATGGTGCAACACATCTCATATATGCATACTCTACTCCACTAATATTTAGTAAAATAGACTATAATATCTTATGTAATAAAATATGCAAGTCTATTAAAATGCACAAATATTAATTTTCACATAATACCATATTATGTGGGCTCCCACCAAATTAAAACTAGGGTTTTAAAATAAATTTTCTAAAAAGAACATATTCCATCAGCTTGTGGCTCAAACTAATAATTTCACAAATTATTAATTATAAGTTTTAACGCTTATGGAGGATATAATTTATTACAAGGATAGATGACTCAACTATTGGGTCATATTGGGTTGGGCCATAATGGGTAGGGCCATAATTTGGGTTTAGAATAAAAACAACATATATGTGTAACTTAAAACATCTTTTAAGTCACAGTTAAAAATTAGGGCCAACATCTTAGGCCTACCAATGGAAGGACCTCTAGCCCCAATATTACAAGTCTTTAACCCCTTTAACCCTACTAGATTATAAATTCAAATATTTTTTTAATCAAATCCAATAAGTCCATATGGGCAAGTACATTTACAAATCCATTCGGGCTCACCTCAACTAAAAAAAAAAAAAAAAAATATATATATATATATATATATATGGATATTAATTTTGTGATTATTTATGATGTATGTCTTGATATTTACAATCTTCGAGATAAAACATAATAAGACATTTGTAATCTTAGATTCTCACTAGTTATTCCAATTGGTATGTTTTCATATTATTTTTGTTGCATCTGATTTAAATTGATTTGATTATGGACTGTGACTGTTAAGGTACTGCTTTAGAGATCCTGGGAGTGTTGTAAGATGGCAGTAAGTGTTTTAGTCACACCACATGTATCTTAGTGGAACTGGGGTGTGAAAAAAATATTATTACATGGGCTACCTGTATTATTAACAAAGGAAGATGTGTCTCACTGTTTGCCGATTGCATGTTGATATGAAAAACTTTTGAAGCTAAACAAGGGGATTTCTCTATGGATTGAAACGAGAATATAATAAAGGATGGAATATAGGGGAAGAATGGAGTGATTCAACTGAATTGAATCACTCACTCCTTGACAATAGTACTACTTCATGTCCTTGAGCGTAATCCCTCTTATTTTGGATGTTCATAATTTTGTGTATATATAAATCTTCATGCTCAATCCTATGAGTGAAGTAGTCCTCCTCATGAGACTTTTTGCAAACAATATCATTAACAAACTCTCTCACATAGATATAACTAATCCGAACATTGATGTACTTAGTTATTTATATACTTAATGAATTTTCCTCTTCTTCTGATAAAAAAAAAAAAAATCCCTCATCCCTCTAAGGTTTTACATAAAAAAAAAGTACATCTAAGATGCTCTTTCCTTTAGCATGAATGGTTGTAATATTTTACCAAAAAAAAAAAAATTATTGTAATATTCCCATTCCCTACAATCTAAATATAAAACAATTTGGCAAAAAAAAAAGTTTCCTCGTGCATAGAAGACATGTGATGCTTATGATTCTAGTTAAGCATTTATATATTGAAATAAAAGAAGGAGAATACTCTGTCTCTCTCTCAGATCACTTTATTAAACAATATATGCAACACAAACCTGAGAAGACACATATTCTTCTCTTTTTTCTCTCACATGAAATGACCTTGTTACCCTCTTATGTATAAAATCCTTCAATTCCACATCATGATGGTTTTCCTTATGAGCTTGCTCAAATAACTTTCTTCCATTAAAAATTTAGGAAGAAGAATAGGCATGCCACCATGTCTGATAAACTAACAAGATGACCCCAATTGGCGCACGATATCAGGCATCATATGGACGGACAGAGGTCATTTCAAAGGTCAGAGAGAAAATCTCCAGAGAGCAAAGAAAGGTCATCAAAGGGTAATTTTATAAATTCAGTCAAATCCGTATACCCCTAACTCTAACTACTTGAACAAACTTAATCCTCAAGCGAGTTGAATAAATGGAATAAGACGAAATAATACGTAATTACGTAGTTGCGCCAAGAAAGGATAAAAGAAAAATCAAATTTTATTTAAAAAAAAAAAAAAAAAAAATACCCCAATATACTGCCAGAATTACGAGCCAACCAGCCCCATCCCAACATTGCTCAAAACCGGAATCTGAAGAATTCCTATGGGGGAATGGCATTATTGCAACTTATGTAAATCTCAGGATCTTTCTTGTTATGCCCAGCGAGGGGTTTCACCAGAGTTTTGGCCTTTTCGGCTGCTTCGGAGGATAAAACGGAAGATGGAACGAATCGACACGACACGACAAACGCTCTCCACATCTCAGCCAAATCTCTCCCTTCTCCCTTCTCCCTTCTCCCTTCTCTTATTTAAATCTCTTCAAAAGACACTAGTTTCGGTTTTCCGGTGGCCTTGATCCGAATACGTCTGCCGTAGCCGGAGCTTTGCCGCCGACCCCGTCTGCTGTGTTCAATAAAGCCAGATCTGATCTGAGTGTTTTTGCAGCGGTTGAACGATTCGGAAGAGGATACCCATTATCAGATAACAAAGAGTTGGAAGTTTTTCCTGCCCAGATGCCATCTTTTGAAATATAGTGGGGAAAATATCGTATTGAACCCAGAAGATTAGATTGGTTCTGCTGTTCTATTCTTCTTCGATCTGGAATGGAAGAATAAGATCCAAATCTTGTAGTTTCGTGAGCAGATTGATGGGGAACTGTTTTGCCATTGAAGAAAAGGAACAAGTGACTAACGACACAGGTATTAATCATTAATGTACCTAACTACCCTCATTTCATTTGCATGTGCGGACTGGAATTGAATTTCTTCTAGTTCTTGAGAAATTTAATAATTTTTCATATTTGATGGGTACATATTTGTGCGTCTTGAAGGGTTAATGGGCCTAATCATGGACAAAATGACAAAACATATCTAAATAGAGAATTCTGGAAAATGGGAAGGATTAATGCGAAATGGCACATCCTGTGTGTTAAAGTTACCTGGTCTTCCATATTACCCTTTATATGAAATTTATTTCGCTTAAGTTGATAATGGTTAGGACTTGATAGCAATTCACCAAACGAGTACCAAAATGTGCAAACCTGGAAAGTTAAGGTTTTGCATTGATTTTCTCTGTCTGAACAAAGTAAGAAGAGCATATATTTATTAATAATTAATGTTTCTAGTTAGTCTAGTGATTGTAGCGATAGAAATAGAATTAGAAGTAGAAGTAGCAGTAGAGTTGAAGAAGATGAAGAAGAAGTTTGGGGTTTGGTGTTTGGTGTTTGGTGTTCTAATCCAAACTGCTGTGCCATTCCTCATTTTCTTCCCCCAAAATAAGAATTATTGGACTGTGTCAGGATCCTGCATTTGTATTGTCATCACATCTTGAAAGCTTGCACAACTATTTGGTCTGTGACAGCACTTTTACTGGTTTTGGCAATAGTGTATGTTTTAGTATAATCAATATCTGTTTGTTGGAAATATTAGATTATCATTGTTATCACTTCTGATAGATTTCGTAATGATATTAAGATGTGAGGTAGTGGTGGTGGTAGTACTTGTAGTAGCAGCAGCAGCAATGGCATGAGTTATTCATAGCCAAATAATCTTCCTGGCATCTAACGAATTTTTGATCATCTATGAATTTCAGTTGCTGGATGCCAAGCCACAACTACATCCCCAACGAAGCCAGACAGACCAGTGCCAAGCATTACGGTGATTCCCAAAAATGTCAAAGACCTACTTCTGAATCCTGGATACCATAACGCTGTCATCTTTACATATAACGAGTTGAAATTGGCTACCAAGAACTTCCGATCAGATCAAGTTATTGGTGAGGGTGGGTTCGGAATCGTCTACAAAGGACTTATAGATGAAAACATCAGACCAGGTTTCAAAACCGCACAAGTTGCTATTAAAGTGCTTAACCCAGAGGGGCTCCAAGGCGACAGAGAATGGCTGGTATTTGTCTCCTCTGAATTTTTTTTTTATTTTCAGTTCACTATGTTTTCTTTCTCCCATAGTGAGTACTTGTCCTGATGGTAAATGATGATTGATTTGGAACAATCACTGGTCTATTTAGTTTGTGACTTGTTTGGGATCATCAGTTTTTCTTCCCTTTTCCTCTTATTAAGTTAGAATTATTTTGTTGATGAAGAAAATGTTGAGCAATGCACATAAGGCTATGGTGGCCACTTTGTAGACTTCATGACCTAGAAATATTGATCTATTGTATGTAATCTGTAGTGCTGGAAACAGACATACCCTAAATTGTTTAATGGGAATCCTTTTTTTTTTGGGGGGGGAGGGTGGGGGGTGCAGAGGATGAGTACGTAACAACAGACTATTTCATAAAAATTACTCTTGCCCCACATGTTCTGTGAGCCAGAGGACAGGTCAACCATTTCATCAGGCCAGGCCGGGCCGGATTTCAGAGCACAGGTGGGAATGGAACATCTGATGGGACACAGGCACCCTGATAAATCTCAGCCTCAGGTTCCAGCCGCAGGAACAAGCCCAAAAACCAGTCTAGAACTGCTTTGGGATTCAGCTGCTGTGGGAGACAGCTTGGTCTGATGTGGTCTGGTTCTTGGTTGGTTCGATGGTGCACATTCAATGGGTTCAGATTTCTAATTTTGTGGAGCATATCATAAGAGATAATTTTCATATTTGGGTAGAATATCGGCCAGCAGTTTAATAGATATCTTTCCCAGATTTCTTAGCTAGTTAAGGAAGAGATAATGCCCAGATCATATGGGCCCCATGCCCAGCTGGTGTAGATCAACTAGAAGGTTAATTAGCCATAGCGTGGAGATGATTTAGGGTAGATTTCCAGCCTTGCGTGGAGATGTCTTGGCAGACAAGATATGGAATTGCGTGGAGACGTTTTAGAAGTTTTTTTTTGGTAGGAGGTTACAAGAAAGTTTTTAATTAGTTGTCAGTTACTATTTTGGTTATATTGATAGTTGATAGCAATCTAGGACATTTAATTTTCAGTTACCATTTTATTTATTTCCAAATCTGTAAGTTTTTATTTTCATTATATTGTGTTTTGTAGGGTATTGATCTCCCATGCAAGAGGGTATTTAGAAAGTAGGATTGTCTTTTTTTTAATTATATATTTAGAAGTGCTTCTAGATCTCCCACGCATAAGAGGTTTTGGTTGTAGTTGATTTCCATTATTATAAATAAAGAAGGGTGGGCTGTATTCAGCCTAGAACGATTTGAGCAAATTTATCGGTTCGTTTCAAACCATGAATGCTGTGAGATGCAGTGAGGGGAGAGATTGCTTGAGTGGGTGAGAGGCCCGGGAGAGAGTGAGGTTCAATCCAAACCTATCCTTCTTCTTCTACCTTCTATCTTCTTTTACTTTCCAATCAATTTGTGTGTTTGGTGATCTGCTGCAACCTATAATCGATCAAGATAATCTGCTGTTGCTGACGTCAACATCGATTTGATGCAGTTGGGCATGGGAAGATTTGGGATTAATTTAGTACTTTGATTATTTATTTGTTTCCTTTATTGTTGGTGTAGGGTGTCGGTCAAGTTAATAGAGAGATTTAATTTTAGATTTTAGTTTCTAATTTAGAGTAGTTTCCCTTTTCAATTGGTTTCCTTTGATTGCCTTGTTATTTTCCTCTAAGTAAGCCATGTAAGACGATGAAGGGTTTTTCATTTTAATACAGATTTTGGAATTGAATAGTGAATGACGTTTTGGTTCTTAGAACCATGGCTGCCATGTGTGTTTCTTCCCTTCTCTAATCTTCCTCTTCTCCTCTTCTGTCCCACCTACGTGTTACTACTTCTACCCCTTTTCTGTTTCATTTTCTGCAACAATCCACCAACGTAGGGCTGCTGGAACTCATCCAAAAGGCCTTTGTTCAACCTCTGATTTAGGTCGAAGGAAGCCAACATAGGGGCGACCCTAATCGAAACCTGCAACTGGTCTGCAGCTGCATCCACCGCCAGCTGAGAAACCATCTTGTGGGTTTAGTAAAGCTTCCTCTTGAGACCCTATGCCTGAAATTTCAGGCCTAACAGAGAAGAGCCGAAGGGATCTCTCCTTCACAAGGGGGCTGGGTCTTCCACCTTTGCTGGTTATTATCGTGAGAATGGAGAAGATGACTTCTTCTTTTATTCTTAAGTGACCTAAGGGGTCATATTTACAGTTACCCCCCCCCCTTTCTAGATTTATGTTCTGTTAATTCATTCCTAACTTTGGGTAATTCCAGAATACCCTCCACTTGTAATTTCTATTACGGTTTGTCCCCATCACTTGGTAGTTACACGTTATGTGCACAATTGCTTCTGAAATTACAAAATTGCCATTGCACTGTTAGACTTGAGTCAATTCTTGTTTTGTTGGGCCCATAAGTGATCCGATTCCGATTTTGGAACCCGGATCTGCATCACGACTGGTGATTAACTGGCTGAGATTCTGCTGCTACTGCTGCATTGCTGATTAACAGAACCACAACAGGTTCATTCCATTTAGTTTGATAGGGGTTTTATCGCTGAAACCCTAATCTATTCAATCGCCCACCTGAGCATTAGCTGCTGCTAATATTTTGGAGATCAATATAGGGATCTAGAACTAGAAGTTGCAACTCGATGGCTATTTGAAAGCCATACAAGTTTTTTCATTTGTGTTCTTGAAATCTTTCAAGCCCTTGCCCTATTTCCTGCAATTCTTTATATCAGATTTGGGGATACAGCTTCATTTAAGTGATTTGAGTTCTTGAACCTGCGTTTTATCAACTGCATTTTGAAATCCTGTCTGGGGTAAGGTCATTCGCGATCCAGCCCTACACTACACCCTACACCAGAAAATTAATGGTCCTATCAGTTGGGTTGACCTGAGTCTTTCTGGGAGTATTGTCTAGTGGTTGAACATGATTTCTATGATGCTTTTCTGTGAGTGCTGAGGATGTTTCCTCTGATGTTTTGACACTAGAGTGGAAACTTCATAGTTCCTGTTCACCTTAACTTTGGTATCCTCTTACAGGCAGAGGTCAACTATCTTGGACAACTCAGTCACCCAAATCTTGTCAAACTTGTTGGATACTGCTGTGAGGATGAGCACAGGCTGTTGGTCTATGAATATATGGCCCGCGGGAGCCTGGAGAGGCAACTTTTTCAAAGTAAGTATCTAAATCGCATTTTGGGAACTTTGTCATTAAAAGTAGCACAATGTCTTACTCACTGGAGTACTATCCAACACTGCCCTGGGCGGTGGGACATGTGATGGGTTTTTTTTGGGGGGGGGGGGGGGGGAGTTGAAAGATTAACCTCCCAGACAAGATCCTAAGGTTACCAACTCAGACAGATTAACAGAAAATTAAACTCTCTGATGAGAGACAAACTCTATGAAACAATAACCACTGAAAAGAATAAAACCCCTACAAAATATGGGGTTGATCCAACGGTTAGATATAAAATAATTTTAAAAACAGTGATTTCTGATACTGAGATCAAAGATATGGGAATACTGAAATTAAATCCAATCAGGCCAATAGAACTGAATGAACTTGGGATTGAATCTCTTTGTTAGCAAACTGACACTTATCCCAACGTATGAAAACAATGGTGGGATTCAATGTAATCTTTTAAATACCAGAATTGAAACAGCCAAATTGCAGAAATAGGAGATTTATAAGTAGCAATAAAATAAGATTAACCCAGAATTTGGGTCTAGTTCTCCTCCTAGGAAGCCCTTGGAAACCCCAAAAGATGGGATTAATCTGATCCCCAGATCAGTCTTCGGTGGCAAGGTAATAATGGTGAAATATAACCTCAAAACAGGGATGCTGCATATCAGTAAAGTGAGATCTTGAACGGGTTTAAATAACAGGATAATATCAACAAGGCCTAGTTTGTTTGATGGAGAAAAGAGGAAAAGGAAAAAAGGGGTGGGAGAATGAGGAACTTTTCCTCAAAATTCCAAAAAACTTGGTTGTTTGTTTGCTGGGGTGGGAAGCTTATCATATAAGGTCATTTAATGCAATAGTTGTTGTCTGCTGATGTGGTAGTTAACTTTTCTCACCCCATTCACTTCCAAAGTCCTACCGAAATTGGTAGGACTTGATGGAAAAGTTGTTTGTGTCTATCTCTCTCCTTCTCCTATTTCCTATCTTTCCCATAGGGGTGGACCCCACTAAAAATTACATATTCCAGTCTTTCCTTTCCTTTCTTTTCCTTGTCAACCCAACCCACAATATGTGGGACCTACTTCACAAGTTTCCCACCCGTTTTTATCAGTCAAACAAACGGGGCCTAATACAAACCGCATAACCAAGGATGCAAACTGAAGTCAAACCAGAGTTAAAATTCAGATCAGGTTTCCCACCCAATTCAGTTCAGATTCCCTCTGAATAGCTTCCCACCAGACTGTCTCTCTCAGAGATTGCAGGTCAACGTGCTTCATTCATTCAAATCAACGTGAGAAGCCTTGGCTCTTACAAATAGAAAACCTTAAGTCGATACTATTCTAAATAGGAAAAGTTAAATCATAGTCTAATTAAAAGCACATAGTTTAACTAGGACACTTTAATAAATCAAATTAAACAATTCAAATTGAGACTTAAGTACCCATACTAATAAGCCCATATTTAGGTTGAAATAAGCCCATGAAATGGGCTGGACCATCTGGTCGAGATGGGGGCCTGCTGGCCCTCTTTTCCTTTTGCGGACTTGAGTCCTCAGCTCCTTCTCTGCATCAACATGCCAACTGCAATGCAGGCAGTCTTAGCTTTTCTGGCTACATGGTGACAGACATACCAGGAAAAACATATATCTCTGGTTTGGATTTTCAGATTTCTAGGCACTGATGACATAGGTGCAACAGTAAGGTTGCTCCATTGCGACCTAGGTTGTGGGTTCGAGTTGGGAAACAGCCTCTCTGCAAGCGGGGGTAAGGCTGCGTACATTAGCCTTGTCCATTGGGTATGCCCCTCTATTTAGTTCTATATTTATTTGCCTCTTTATTAGTCCCATTTTATTATGTTGACAGGGGTTTGTGCATCAATGACTTGGTCCACTAGAATGAAGATGGCTTTAGGTGCAGCAAAAGGACTAGCTTTTCTACATGGAGCAGAAAGATCTATAATATACCGCGACTTCAAGACATCGAATATCTTACTGGATTCCGTAAGACATCAGACAACTTGCCGTAGCTTCAACTTTCTGCATTGTGTCTCAACGTTAAAATCTCAGCTTGTTCCATAGTTGTCATGGCATCTAGGTGACCCAATGTGTTGGAGGGGCCCTGGTCGCAAGGCGTCACCCTCAAAGGCGTCTGAATGCCTAGGCATTGCTTTGATGCCTTGACAACTATGGCTTGTTCTACTAAAAGATAGAAGATTGAAGGTTTATACAGAATAGAACCTATCCAACCTTGTGGAATTATCATTCTATAAATCGAGTCCAATGATAAAGAAGATACTCAATCCCAATCCTTGCTGGGCCCTTCAGTTTGTTCCTGATATTCGGTCAAATCTATTCATTCATCTTCCATTTTGTGAGTTCGTCCTTCAATTAATGTTGAAGACATACCTTCCAGGATTATAATGCTAAGCTCTCAGATTTTGGGCTTGCAAAGGATGGACCAATGGGAGACCAGACTCATGTGTCAACCCGAGTGATGGGTACTTATGGATATGCTGCTCCAGAGTACGTGATGACTGGTAAATCATCGCCAAACTAACTAGATCACCTTGAATCTGTCTCTGTAAGTTCTAGTTTATGATCTAATCTGTGTGTACTTGTTTTCAGGCCACCTAACAGCTCGAAGTGATGTATATGGCTATGGGGTTGTGCTCCTTGAGTTGCTCATTGGTAGGAGAGCGATGGATAAAAGCAGGCCAAGCCAGGAACACAACCTGGTCGAGTGGGCACGCCCACTGTTGAACCATAACAAGAAGTTGCTGAGGATATTGGACCCCAGAATTGAAGGTCAATACTCTGTAGAGGCTGCTCAGAAGGTAGCCAATTTGGCTTACCATTGCCTTAGTCAAAACCCTAAGGGGAGGCCTAGCATGAGTCAGGTGGTCGAGATACTTGAAATGTTTCAAGTTGCAGGTGAGAATCGGGAAGATGTTCTAGTGCAGAGTGGAGGCAGACCTGTAACCCTGTATGAGGTCCCGAAGAGTAAACCTGACAACAAATATGCAAGAAAAACAGAAGGTGAAACAGAACCCAAATTGCGGCACAAGCAAAGAGAGGAATTATTTAATAGCAAGAACAATAGTGATCCCCCTACTGAGTGTGATTTGAACTGCTCTTCCCCAAATTTTCAGACCCGGGAGAGAATATCACGTTCTAGAAGAACTGTGAGAAAATCAATGGACAGGGCTGACCTGTACAAGTGAGAACCAAGTCTATCAAATTAAGTAGTTTCTTTTACTTATATTTGATGGTTTCAAATGTTTCAAATTTGTGGGTTGCAGTCTATATACTTTACCTCGTCTTGATGACATAATCTTGTGTCTGCCAACGATAAGAGGGGTCACAGTTTAGATAAGGGCAGAGATCGCTGCCTGGTCACATTGCCCTTGCATCAGTGTGGGGGCCAATGAAAGTGTGTGCAGGAGGCATTATTCATGGATGAGATAGTCTTAAGGGGAAAAGAATGCTCCGACTGTGAAGCCCTTGTGCCAGCACGGGGGAATCTACAGGGGTAGGTTCTTGGGGTAGGTTCTTCTGGGTGCAGGTAGGGGTTACATGACCAGTGAATGTTCCCTTGATTTTGGGAGGTAATTTTACGTGTCATATGTTCAGAAGGAGTGGTTATGTGACCAGGCAGCTTTTCTTTTGCCCTTTTTGATATGTAACAAGAAGCAGCACAAGAAAAAGCAGCAGCAGCATCATCAGCAGTTTAGACTTTAGACACCATCACATATTGGCTGTCGAAAGATAATGAAATTTCCATTTAACTGACTCTGAGAATCCAGAGAGTTTTAGTAGTTGTTTATTTGAGAACTGTACTTAGAGCAGCAGAGAAGGCAAGCTAAATTAGATTGTCACACAGTGCTCAGACCCTTGTTGATGTGGTCGAAACTATAGTATCTTCTCCTTTGGGCATCGGATGCCACCGATCCTCGTGGAATTTCTTTACTATGGATGAGTGAGAACTGTGTCCATGAGAAAATATGGTGATATTAGTTTGATCGATGATAAAAGCAATAAAAAAAAATCTGAATTAAATATTTTAGGTTTAGAAACCTATGATCACCTGCTCTGCTCATATGTCAAGTTTTAGTCTAAACTTATGGTACAAATCATGCTCTATGTATCAAATTATTGAACTTTCTTTGCAACCTTTGCTTGTACAAGTAAATGAATCTCACACAAGACGCTATGCCCAGGCCCTTTTGTGTCATAAAAGTAAGGGTAAGAGCTTAACTAATTGAAAATATGTTATTGTGGGGGAATCTTGATGAGGGCAGTGTCATTTGTAAGCTCAATTGCTTTGGCAGACTGCTCTCCGGATGGAATAAAACTTGCATTAGTAATATCTCATCCCTAAAACATGCCCTGTTGAATCCCGTGTACACCTAGACAACCATCTCGGACCTCACTCTCCTCCTAAGAACCATGACTTTGATATTGTTAAAAAAAAAAAAACTGTGTTGGGTTCTTGAAATGGAGAAGCATTTTTTTTTTTGTTTCAAAAATCGAAGCAAATCTATATCTCCTAAGGAGACGGGAACACCAAATTCTTCCATGCCATGGCCAAGTACAACCTTAAGAAACGAAACATTGAATACATCAGGTCTACAGATGGGAGCATGATCTCTGGCCTTATTGGAATTGCCAAAGAATTTGCGTCCTTCCTCTCCCAATTTTCACACAACCAATCCCCTTGACCTCTCCATTATTGAACCTTTATCTCCCCCAATTCTCAGTTCTTATGAGCTTTTCTCCCTCCACTTTACCCTATCCTTGGAAGAAATTAACAAATTTATCTTCTCTATTAGGGGACAAAAGGCCCCAAGGACTTGATGGTTTCCAACCCATATTTTACGAAAAATTTTGGGATTTGGTTCAAGCTGATGTTTGCCATTTTATATCTAGTTTCTTTAGAGATGTCAATCTCCCTACGGGAACTAGCCATACCTTCTCTGCCTCATCCCCAAAAAGGAGTTTGCTTCCCAAGTGGAGGAATTTAATTAGACCAATCAGCCTACGTAACGTATCTTACAAGTTTATCGCCAAAATTCTTGCTACTAGACTCAAATCGTTCCTCCACAAGATCATCTCACCCTTCCAATCCGCCTTTGTTCCTAGCAGACAAATCTTGAACAATATCACTATTGCACATAAGACTTTTCACTATCTCAGAAAGGTGAGGGGAAGAACAGGGCATGTGGCCTTAAAATTGGATGGCAAAAGCCTATGAAAAATTAGAATGGGGTTTCCTCTGAGGGATATTTGACTTTTTAGGGTTTGGAGGTAAACGGGGTGATATGATAAGCTATCTCATAAGTTCATCATCCTTCTCCATCAAGCTAAGAGGATCAGCTTACACCCTTTTTGAACTATCTCAAGGAACCAGGCAAGGTTGTCCATTGAGCCCATTTCTCTTCATTGTTGCTATGGAGGTACTCTCTAGACTTCTCCACGCTCATAGAGACTCAATATGTATAAAGGAATAAAGGTGGTGCAGAATGCACATGAAATTTCTCACCTTTTCTCACCAATGATACATTCATATTCAGTCGAGAAATTGAAGAGGACGTCTCCACAATAAATTGGATTTTGACATCAGGTTTGATGGTGAACTTTGAGAAAAGTGGCATTGCTTTCAGCTCTAATGTCTCTGTTTCCTGCAAAGACAACATTTGCAATGTTCGGAATATTAGGGAAATGGATTAATTTGCCAGTTACTTGGGAACTAACTTGTCTTTACCAGATCTAACACAAGCAGATTCAATCATATTGTCTATAGGGTGGGGAAAAAGATCTCTCTTTGGAAAGCTAACCTCCTCTCTTATGCAAGAAGAACCATTTGAATTAGAAGCAACTAAATGTCTCAGTGTCTGGACTTGGTTGATACTGAGGGAAGTTGGGTGATCCATTTTGGGTCAGGATATACTGCATTGAAGGTGGAATAAGTTTCCACAGGCTAACTAAGGTAAGGAAGTCGTTAAAAGGTGAGAACTAGATCCACCCCTAGGGGACTGAAGGGCTCTGATGTTTGGGCTGCTGGTGAACTAAAAACAAGGTCACCGGCAGGTTTCCCACCCAACCACCGGCCAGCCGGTAGGACCTGTTGGAGGGTTTTCCTATAGAAAAAATTGCATTATTTTCCTGTGGGGCACACATGCCTTCATGCTCAGGCTAGTTACATGACATAGAAGGGAAACTCTCACTGGTCTTATGGCACCTAACATGCATAGGAATAGGTGGTCCAACATGAAGTTATCAAGCTTTAATGTCATGGGATTAATTATAGGGTTACAGCCAAATAGACCCTAAGGTCCATTTGGCTAGACCATATAAAGGGAGAACCCACCCCCTTTTCTCATATTCTATCCCACAAAATTCGTGTGCATAAAGAAAAGGAGAAGAAAGGGGAAGAAAAGAAGTAAGGAAGGAGAAGAAGAAGAAGAAGAAGAAGAAGAAAAGGAAGAAGAAGAAGGAAAAGGGAGTTTGCTGCTGCTGCTGCTGCTACGAGTGATGCTGATGTTGCTGCCAAGGGAACCCTAGGCCACAAATTCTACTACCACTACAGTTGGACTGCTTGGGCGCTGGACAACTATACAAGAAGGGCTATTGTTGTACCTACAAATCTCATGTACTGTGTAAGTGGTAAGATTCTTCACCAACCCTTTGAATTTGTAATAGTACAATTCGGTTGGTAGGATAGAGATAGTAGTAGATGAAATTGGAAAATGGGAATTGACCCTAGGGACACAATTCAACTCCCTACAACAGAAACCCCAATTTTGGGACCCAATTGGCTATCGATTATCCTAATAAACCCCAGATCAAGGGGCTTTTCCTAATCAGGAAAAAATGGCTGTAATTGGTAATGGGACACCACCATGCATGTCCCCAATTTTGTCCAAGAATAGGCAGAAATTTTAGTTGGGTCACACGAGAACAAAAATTAGGAAATTGAGCCCAATTGACCTGAATGAGTCTTGTGGCCAGTACACGAACCCAAATTGGAACTGGAAAAGGGTTCCAATAATTTTAATAAATCCAATTAATCCTAGCAGAATTTGATTACAAGTAGTGCAGAATTGGGATTCAACAAGCCATCACCGGTGGGTAGCCAACGGCTAGTCGGTGGCCATAGACCTAAACTGTCGGTGGGGTTGAAAAAGGTTGCTGTGTGGCCTCTACCATTCTTGGGAAATGTGTAACATACCATTGGTGGAGTTGACTCACACAGGAAGGGAGTATTTTAGGAAGAAAAGAATGAGGAAGGAAAATAATTGTACATACCCCGACTGTGTAAGAAATCTAGTCCAATTAGTTGGAGGGTTGTGGTAACATACGAGTTACCTCAACTGGGTATCTGGTGACTATTAGCCTGTGACTTTGTCCTGTTAGGCAGATAGAGGACCATGGCTGTATGGGTTGGGTCAGTGACCTACACATGAGTTAGGTAGCCTGTTGGCCAATTAGGTTAGTTGTAGGGAGAGACAATGATATGGGGTCAGTACCTCTGCCCAATAGCTGGTTTGGGTTCCAGTGAGAGAATTCAAAAGGATTCTGGAAATGGAGTTATGCTTGGACAGTAAATAATGAAACTAACTTTAAATGTTAAATTAATAAAAATTAAGAACCTAAGATACTCGGCGAGGATACGCGATGATGGGAATTCAACGAAGGTATTAGATTCGGGTATCAAGGTGAGTGGGTGTTTGATTTATTTTACAGTGTTTCTTTATTTTGATTTGTGTGCCCACGTGTAATATTGTGATATCTCTGCTTTGAATTTATTTTATATAAAATTATTTATTACACATGTGGCACGGATTTATCGAGATTGATGCGACTAAGGTTTTATGGATGTATTAATGATATAATTGGGTGGTAGTAATTATAACATTGACGGTCTAAGGCACGGTGTGACCGAGTGTGGATTTTGGTACTGTGGGCTCAGAGGTCAACATTATTGTTGTGACCACAATTGGATGACTGGATGTTATGATATGTTATGGGTACATATAGATTGCATATGATTAGATCACATCCCAAGTGCTATAACCCCTTGCCAATAGGGGTAAGATATTGGCTAATTCCACTAGGTGGTAGGTCTTGGGGGACTACTATACCCAAGTACGATGTATTATATCCATAGAGGGCACAACATAGTACGGCGTACTGTATGCATGATTGTCGAATAGCATGGGAGACCAATGGCGATGTGGGATTCCAGTACCATGGCTGCCAAGGGTTACTATTTAGGAGTTGTCTGGGGGACCAAGGTTCTTTCTGGGACTAGCTCTTGCTTGTAACTTGCTTGTATCTCTGGAGCCTGACGTACTGGGGAGGAGATACTACCTACGTTGCTTGTAGCACTTATACCCACATAGTGAGACTTAGTAATTAGAAAGGAATATTATAAATGAAAATGGATCATGTGTTGTGCATATGTGGCATCATGTTGTGGATATTATTGTGAGCATGCATTTGGCATCATGTTAGGATGTGTGTGCTTTCCTGCTCACCCCTCATTGGACTTGCGAAGTTCACCCTAAAGGTATGCCTCCATTGAACTCGAAGTGCCATACTATTACTTATTATTCCATATGGTGAAGGCATAGTTTTTTTTTTCTTTATTTTTTTTTTTCTCAAATACAAACAAAAAAATCATTGGCGCCAAGCATGAGGGAATGCTAGACGTTTGGTAATTTCTCCTTATACCAAGATAAAGATCCCATTCAAGCGACTAATCTTCATGGATTTATGTTTTTAGATGGTGGAACTGGAGCTGAAGTGGACTAATGATCAACTGTGGTTGTGAGGCCATGTCTTCGAGACACTATGGAAAGGATTGGGATTTCCTTCTATTTATGTGATTTGTATTATAATTTCAGTAAGATGTATTTATTTATGTAATCTGTGGGTTAATTTCAAATTGGGCTAGTATTATTGTGTTATCATTGCAGACTTGATCAAACATAAATTATATTAATTTATTGATTCTATATGTGTACTCTGATTCTAATAGATGATCTTATAGTTTTGTGAGTTCATATACTACATCTGTGATCCTAGTAAAGATAGGGTGACTGGGTTGAGAATCCAATGCCATATACCTTTGCCTATATTTGAGGCAGAGTGTGATACTATTCTCCTACAATCCGTCCTTGCATCTATCCCAGTATATATATCTGAAATAACCTAGAGGGGGTGAATAGGTTATGCTAGTGAAAATTTAAATCTTTTCGATTACTATCCCTAGTGTGATTGCAATATACAAAATTACGGAATGAATAAAAAGATTACAATCACACAACACCAAAATTTATAGTGGTTTGACTCAATTCGAGTCTAGTACACTCCCTACAAGATTTGTAAGGTATTCCACTAGCTCTTCCCTTTCAGTACGGTAGGTAAGGAGGAAAACCTTTACACACTCTTTTAAGGATAAGAGTATCCATACAATCCCCTTTTTTGATAGAGAGACACCTTACAATCTCCTTCAAGGTAGAGGGACACCTTACAACTCTTTTAAGGATAAGAGGATCCTTACACAAACCTAAGTACAGTCTAGACTTCATGTAAAAATAGAATTAAGAGACGTGGAATAAATAGAGGATTACCTGTGCTATAGTGCAAATGAAATATGCAAAGATGATAGAATGATTGCACCTTTGTAAGTCTTCACGAAGCCTTTACTTGACCAATGAAAAGATGGAAGACTTTGATAATGACTTTGAGCTTAACTTGTGGCAGAATGATAAACACAAGCTCAAGTAATGGAGAATGCTTTTGACTTTGATTGCTCTCAAAATAATGCTCTAATGATTGGAATTAATTGGTATTTAATTGAGAGCATTAGTGGCAATTATAGGCGATATTAGGTGGTTATTTTAGGCAGTAAATCTCACCCAAATGGTCTTATTTTGGGTCTATCGGGTGACCGCCAACTGTTAAGAGTCGTTGGACAAAAAACTAGCCATTGGAGCCAGTTGTACATCAGTCAGACGGGCACTAGTCAACTGGATGCATCGTCCGGGCAGGTGCCAATCAACCAGGGTTTCCAGCCGGTCGACCGCCCACAGGCTTGGCCATACCCTGTTTTGACAGGGTTCTGTCATACTGACCTCAGATTGACTTGATTCCAATTGCATTGGAACCGTGAATCGATTTCCTATAACTTTTATCTTCTGATATCTACTTTTAGGTTACCCAAAATTCCCTTGAGACAGGTCAATGTGATATTTATAGAAAATCACTAGGACACATTTTTTCAAATATGTTCATTACCACTTAGAGATTTTCCATACTTGGTTAAGGTATGTTCTATGGTCATTCTAGTACGATGCAATGCAAATGCATGAGGTAAGTGCACGTATATATATATATATATATATATAGAGAGAGAGAGAGAGAGAGAGAGAGAGAGAGAGAGAGAGAGAGAGAGAGAGAGAGAGAGAGAGGAAGATACAAATTACAATGATAAAGACTAATCTATCCTAAAGGTCTTCACTTGAATCTTCCACTGTGACACTTTATCTTATTTTCTTCTTGTTTGCAATTCTTCATCTTGAGCTTCATGTCTTGTCTTCTTGAAGCTTGAATTCTTGAAATTTGGCATGTAAGCACTTGGCTACAAGATCTCTTCTTACACTAAGCATCACTTAACAATCATGGTTAAAGCCACTATTTGTTTGTTATCATGAAAACACATTTAGGAGTGTGGGTATGTTCCCAACAATCTCTCCCTTTTGGTGATGACAAACAAATAGAAGAAACGACAGGAAAAAAATTTTAAATATAATTTAAGCATGATTTGTCATTTCCAAACATAATATTACATTCCACATATTTCCACATCATATAACATCATATCTTTCTCCCTATTTTTTCAACCACAAAAAGGTGGTGTCACACCCTACCTCAAATTAGCCCAAGGTATGTAGCACTGGATTCCTAACCCAATTAGCCTACTATACCCAAGATCATAGATGCAATACCTTAATTTCACAAATGCCACCAAGATCACAACTAAAATCAATGTACCCTAATAAAATCATACAGTAATACCACTGGTGATGTACTAAAATTGATAAATTACATTATACAATTTTCATGTCTGTAAACAACCATAGGTTATAATATTATCTACTACACATTCCATAAATATTTACATTAAAAGGATTTACTGAAATAACAGAACTGAAGTCCATCAACATTCTGGTGTCTCATAGACACAAGCCTTACAACCGTCGCCGAAGTCCAATCCTACCTCAGCCCCGGTTCCACCATCTAAAAATAGTAATCAACTAGGGGTGAGCTTCACAAGCCCAATGAGGGGGTTTACATACATGCACATGCAAAAGAATGATGCAATGCATGCTCAAACAAATTAAATGATGCTTATGATCCGGTTTTAGCAAACAATACCTAGCAAACAATTACTAAGTCCAAGGTAGGGTATCAGTGCTACTGTAATATAGGTCGTACCCCTGGTTCTAAAAAACCCATCGGTCACCCAGTGATACAAGCTAGTTGCAAGTCAGGAGCCTGTAGGTCCCGAAAAACCTATCGGTCAACCTACAAATCCCTAATGGGTAATCCCAACCTACAACTACGGTCCTGAAAAACCCATTGGTCACCCGAGCTGTAGAACAGTCACGGTTTCAAAAATCCCTTATGTTACCTATGCTATGGGGCAACCACAGTCCTGAAAAACCCATCGATCACTTGCGCTGCATCACAAACATACCATCCCCTAGGATTAGCCAATACCTAACCCCCTACTGGCAAGGGGTGTACCACCAAGGTCTGTGAATCCTAACCAGATGCAATCTACATGAATGTGTATATCATCATCATACATCACAACATCATACATACACACATCCTCTTACCTCTAGGCCCATAGTACCGGAAAGAACCTCAGCCACACCATGCCCTAGACCGTTAGAGCCATAGTCATAACTATACTACTGACCTCTGGACCCACGGTACCGAAAAGAACCTCGGCCACACTGTGCCCCAGACCGCCAATACCCTAGTTACAGCTGTAGACCTCATCCACAGAACCACAATAACTTATTTGACTGACCTTTGCAATCTAGAACCATTCCTCAGCCTCATCCTTCCATATTCACAGGTTAACAATAATAATAGCACAAGATAAATAAATCCATCATATCAAACAACAAGCATAGCAACAATATAACATATCATTTATGCACATAATTCATGCAAAAATAGAAATAATGCATAAACACAAAGTCAAACACCCACTCACCTCAAAACCCAATCATAAGTGCGATGTGATTCCCACAATCAACTTTATGTCCTTGCCCGATTGTCTTAGGTTCCTATGTGAATGATGTATCATCATACTAAATATTTATATTTCCTAACATGACTTAATATAGATTATATGTTGAATCTAAAAACCCTCAACAGCCCATATACTAACCTCAATTAAAGTCTTGGAAATGCCCCCAAACTACCCCTACCCATAGGGTTAATTTGGGTAAAAAGGTAAGGAACATAACCCACAAGGGGGGCACTACTGAGCGAGAACAGAGGGCTGATTGGGCTTAAAACACCTCCACCGGTGGGAGACAAGTGGCTGGCCGCTTGCCCAACCGACGGGTCAATTTATGGAGAATTTTCTACACTCCTAGAGGTTGTTCTGCCAGTTGTCTTGGTTTGGGCTGCTCATGGCCGATAGGTATTGACCATGGCAACATGGGGAGGGTTTCCTAAGGTCTCTGGGGTTATTTTACAGCCCCCAAAACACCCGATTACATTAATTTAAATTCTGCCATTTATTTCCCCAATTTTCTTCCCTGGAATGGCAGATTTCGGTCTGGGAATCTGTTTCCTAACCTCTTGAGCTCGAACCCAATTTATGGGTGTATGTAGAGACTTGCTATAGGTCTATATACTACTGAGAATAGATGGATAACAAGAATTAATCATCAATTTAACCTGTACAATAAAATCAACCCAAGAAACCAGCCCAATTCACATGCATGCAGTTCAAAATTCCATTCTAGGAGGCTGCATGCTTAAGAATTGGCTGCTGCCCCATCCATATATGCATCGGAACTATTGAAAAATGACTATAGAGAGAATTTCTTACCTTAAGGCATGCTTGCAACAAAGGAAAAGCAAAAATAATATTAGCAGCAACCTTGTACAGTATTATAAGAACTGCAACACCATGGAGCAGCCCCTATTTCAGCTTGTATGTAGGTAGTTCTATTACAAGAATAGCAGCTGGTGCAGTGGAAAATATGTAATAAAATAGGTAGGCAGTAGTAGAAGAGGTCAGCAGCATGCAGGTAGCAGCAGCAGCTCCCTTCTCTCCTTCTATTTCTTCTTCTTCTTCCTTCTTCTTTCTTTTTCTTTTTCTTCTTCCCTTTGCTGCTGTTCCACCGAATTTGCAGCAGCAAATAAGGTGAAATAGTCGCAGTGGCTTGCTATATAATTTAGCCAAAGGGTCCTTAGGGCCACTTTGGCTGAAGACCCTAAACTTACTTTCCAAAACTGATTTTTAAAAACATAAAACTAAAACTAATTAAAATCAATTTCTCATTGCCAAATACTGACCTATTAGGTTGGATTTGGTCAGCATCATGACCTCTACATGTTGGGTAAGTGTGAGGGTTGGGGTGTAGGGATGTGGGCCCCACAAGAAAACCCAATATTCTTGTTCGGCTCGCCGTTTGGCAGCAAGGTATCCCACTAGTTTGCCCATTTTAACTCATTTGTTGTCCTACCTCTTGGGCTTGTGATTCTACTCAATGTAGGACTGGCCCCACTCCTTTTTGGATATTTTTATGCTCCTTCCTTGACCAATGAATTAGCCAAATTCTCTCTCTTACTACTATGCATAGGGATCCATAGCAGAGCAGCCTGCTTCTTATGCCAACTGGGCTATAACTGGGGTCAATTGCTTCCATTTTAGAGTGTTATAGGAGGAGTGAAGAAATCATGGGAAACAGTGATCAAAGACATGATCCCCCTGCTTATATGCAGGGTAAAAATGACATAAGGTAAAGATAAATAGATACCATCCATAAGTCATCATAATAAAACACCACATACTTAAGCATTAAAAACATAGAGTATAATATGTCTGACACATAGTGTTCCATAGCACAAAAGATAAAATAAAGTAAAGATCCAGCTCACAACTGGAAATTTAAAACAGAGTTTTTAGATTTAGGAAATTTATAATAGAAGGCATATGAAGAAGATATAGGCAGACTATTCTACCTCATCCTCAAGCAAAGCCAAGATTGTGTCCTGCTTCTTCTCTGTCTCATCCAAGCAAGCAAACACTCGAGCTCTAAAGTTCGAGAACTGGGCCTGAAGATCAGCCATGGTGATGAAGGCAGTGGAGGCTTCACTTCCCTATCCTTCTGCAGGTTGGCTAGGCTCAACTATTGTGCTCCTGGAAGCAGTGTCCGACGTCAAAATCAGGTGCATCTTCTTCACTATACTCAGGTCGATTTCTTAGGGATGGGATCGCTCATCTCTCCGGAGAAATCCACATCAAAGTAGTCTAGTATCTGGCATATCATCCTGCCATAGGGCAGGTTACCCTTCTGAAGCTTGCCTCCATTTACTACCATGTTCATCAGAATGACATATGGTAGGTTGATGCTCATAGTTTGGCAAATACAATATGTGAGGTAAGCATGAAATGGAGCAACTTCTTCCCGGTGACCTCCCTTGGGTAAAATGTTGTACTGGATTATGAGGTGGACAATCCTACCCAAATTTATGAGTTCTTTGGCTTTCATCTTGTGGATGTTCTCATAGTTCTTCATGATGCTAGAGTACACTGTGTCCACATCCATGAACTCATCTAAGATGGTCTTTGGGTGGTAGAATTTTAGAGTCCCATCCACAGAAATATCAAGGATATCCCCTAGAGTTTGGATATCCAACTCAATGTGAACCCCTTTCACTTAGGTATAAGCTTCAAAGCTTCTTCCATGCCACTCACTATGAGATTACAATAGAACATTCTCACAAGATGGGGGTAGCACTTGGTATCCAATTTTAGGATTTTCCCCCAACTTAGGGCATCAAAATGCTCTTCTATTGCATACATATTGAATGAAATGGTGTTGATATGCCTACCATGTTCGATTTGGCAAGGCACGTACATCTCCCAACACTCTCTAGCCATGGAAGAGGAGAACTACTTATCTTGGTTGGAGGAGCTTGAGGCCTTCCTCTTCCCTTTGTTGGCAATAGACCTGTTCCCTTTTGAGGGTCTTTGTGATGACATGAATAGAGGATAACGAGAGAATGAGAAAAATGAGGGATTATGTGGTGGAGGGTTGAGAGATTTGAGATATCTTAGGGATTGAAAGAGTTTTTGGCTAGGGTTTGGAGAGCGGAAGAGTTACAAGAAGGGTTTAGAAAAGTTGGGTTTTAAAAAAGTGGGAAATAAGGGCCAAAAATTGAGTTTTAAAACCCAAATAGCGCAAAAACCAACAGCGACGGTCAACCGGGCAGAGGCTAGGACTCTGGCGGTCGACTGACTGGAAGGGGTGGTCGACCAGCTGTCCTCTCGGGTAGGTTGGCCATCAACCGGTGGTCAAGGGTAGTTGACCGGTGCTCCACAAAAAAAAAATATTTGAAATTTATGCTAGTATTTTTGGTTGGTTTGAGGTGGGATTTTAGTAGACTTTTTGGTATATGAATATGCTTATATTTCCTCCAAATGGGTTGCAAATTCCAAGCTCTTTTCGCTAAGAGAAAAACTTTTCTTCACTTAGTGGTATAGTGAAGATATCTATGAGTTGCTTTTCAGTTTCGATGTGCTCAAGGGAGACATCACCATTTTGAATAGTATCTCATAGAAAGTAATGTCGAATGTCAATGTGCTTTGTCCTTGAGTGTAAGATAGGATTTTTACTCAAGTATATGGCACTGGTGTTATTGACCATTAGTGGACATAATTCGAACTTCATGCCAAGGTCTTGAAGTGTTTGCTTCATCCAAAGAATTTGGACACAACGTCTGCTAGCCGAGACATATTTGGCTTCGGTGGTAGATAAAGCTAGGAAATTTTTCTTCTTGCAGAACCAAGAAACAAGGCATGGGCCAAGAAAATGATAGGTTCCGTTGCTACTTTTTATATTAGTATGGCAGCCTGCAAAGTCAACATCTAAGAAACTGACTAAGTCAAAGGGTTGGATTTTTGGATACCATAATCCTCCATCACAAGTTCCTTTTAAATATTTAAAGATTATTTTAACAGATGTGAGGTGTGATTTCTTAGGATTGGCTAGGATTGGCTTGAAAATGGGCACATGTACATACACTGAACATGAGATCCGGTCTACTAGCCGTTAGATATAGGAGGCTTCCAATCATACCTCTGTATCTAGGAAGAAACTTAATTCTCCCATCATACTCATTCCAATCTTTTTACTAAAGCCAATACACATATTTTCATTAGTGGCTCCAAATATAATGTCATCCACATAAATCTGTACAATGAGTATATCATTTTTCTGATTCTTCACAAATAGTGTAGTATCAATCTTCCCTATTGAAAATCCATTTTGAATTAGAAAAGTACTCAATCTCTCATATCAAGCTCTTGGAGCTTGTTTGAGTACATAGAGGGCTTTCTCAAGTTTAAAAATGTAGTTTGGAAATTTTGGGGTTTCAAAACTAGGGGGTTGAGCTACATACACCTCTTATTGAATGTAACCATTTAAGAAGACGCTCTTTATATCCATTTGATACAATTTGAAGTTCTTATGGCATGCAAAGGCTAGTAGCATTATGATGGATTCAAATCTTACAACAAGAGCATATGTTTCATCATAGTCTATGCCCTCCTGCTGATTATATCCTTTAGCTACTAGTCTGGTTTTGTTTTTTATTATGTTTCCATCTTCATCCAGTTTGTTTCAAAAGACCCACTTGGCACCAATAATGGTGTGGTGATCAGGTTTTGGGATAAGTTATCAAACCTTATTCCTTTCAAACTGGTGAAGTTCTTCTTGAATAGCTACAATCTAGTCACTATCTTTTAAGGCTTCTTCTATGTTCTTATGTTCAATCTTTGAGATAAATGTAGTACGGTTGCATATCTCAAGAGACTTAGATCTGGTTTGAATTCCTTCATTCAAATTTCCTATTATTGTAATACCCTAAATCAAAAGTAGTTGAATGCCCAAGTGTCAGGACCCAGCTGGCATCAGGGCAATAGGCTCTCTATACAGCAGGAGAGAGAATGTAGAAGATCCAATGGCCATGTTAGGGGTATTAAATGGCAAGAAAATGAGTGGAACCAGTCCTATAATGGTGGATTCAAGAACCCAAAGGTTAGGACAACAAATGAGTTAAAAATGGGCAAACTGGCGGGATACCCTGTTGCTAACCGACCAGCCGGTTCTGCTAGCAGAATGCAAGAAAAATTGGTTTTTTGTGTGGGGCCCACATGCCTACATCCCCAAGCCTAGCACTCACCCACTATGTAGGGGTCCTCATGCTGACCAAACCTGACTTAATAGATCAGTGTATGGTGGGGTCTATCAATGGGAAATTAATTTAAATAATTTCTTATTTTAGAATTAGTTTCAAGAATTGATTTTGGGAATTAAATGATTCGGCCAAACAGACCCTAAGGTCTGTTTTGGCTGGGAATATAAAAATTTAGGGCGGCTGTTTCACCCTATTTTCTTGCTCCCCAATTCGGTGAACAGCGGTAGAAGAAGAGAAGAAGAGAAGAGCGCTGGAGTTGGGAACTGCTGCACCTATTCTGCAGCTTCTACTGTTGCTGCTGACCTATTACTGTCCAAGGCTGTAGATGATAGTGCCTGTAAGTGGAGATGCTGCCCAAGCTTGGGGCAAGCAGGATTGAGAGTGCAAGGTGCTGTCCAAGCCAAGATTCGGCTGTTACTGTCGAGCTGTTGCTGTACAAACATCTGAAGATCAGATATCATCTCTAATTTTATTGTACAGTAGTTGGAATTACATTAGAAAGGGTATTCAGCTGAAATACCAAGCATACACCACCTAGAATTGGGAAAATTTGGACTGCATACAAGGGAACTTGGTTGATTTCTGTTATAGAGAGTAAATTAACATGTAATTCCTGTTGTACTTGTGAACTCAAGGTAAGAAACCATTCTCTAATGGCTGTACAATAGGTAATTTTTAGATTGGGAATAGTTTCAGCCGAATTCCCAAGCATGCAGCCACCCAAAGAGGAAACCTCAGATTGCATGCATGTGAATTGGGCTGAATTCTTGGGCTGATTTTATTGTAGGGACCAATTTTATAATTAAAGCAGCTGTACATGTATTTTTAGTAGAAGTACAGACCATAAATTTATCCCTACAGCCACCCATAAATTGGGTTCGAGCTCAGGAGGTAAGGGAATAGATTCAGACCTAAACCTACCATCCCAGAGAAGAAAATTGGGTAATTCAATATGGAAGAATTTTAATTAATTAGTGTAATTGGTGATTTTGAGGGCTATAGAGGCCTTAGGGAACCTTCCCCATGCTGCCATGGTCAATACCCATCGGCCATGAGCAGCCCAAGCCAGGGAAACTGGCAGAACCACATATGGAAGTGCAGAAGTTTTTACAGATTCTCCACTGGTTGGGCAAGCGGCTAGCTGATTGTGTCCACCGGTTGGGTGTTTTTAAGCCCAGTCAGCCCCTATTTTGGTTGAATGGTACCCTACCTCTTGTGGCTTATGTTCTCTACCTACTTACCCAAATTAGCCCTATGAGTAGGGGTATTTCCGAGGTTTTAAATGAGATTGGGACATGTGCTGTTAAGAGTTGTTTTGGGTTCAGTAGTGAACCTATAATAAGTTAATTTAGATGTAGATAGGTGTTATAAATATTTAACAAATGATACACACTTGGTTAGGAACCTAAACAATTGGGCGAGGATACGAACTCGATTGCGGGGATCTCATTGTACCTATGATTTGGGCAACAAGGTGAGTGGATGTTTAACTTTATTTTACAGAGTGCTTTTGCATTCTTTTCTATTTTATGTGGATCATGCATATATGTACGAATTGTGACATTGTGTATGCATATTGTTATCTTGTGATTGTGATATAATTGAACTGCTACTCTTCCGTTATTTTTACTGCTAACTTGTGAGTATGGAAGGATGAGGCTGTGAAATGGCTCCAGATTGTAGAGGTAAGTGATTATGGTTCTGTGGATGAGGTCTACAATTGCAACTGTGGTATTGATGGTCTGGGGCATGATGCCACCGAGGTTCTTTCCATTATCATGGGCCCAGAGGTTAGTAGTACAGTTATGAGTTATGACAGTGGCTCTGACGGTCTAGGCCAAGGTATGGCCGAGGTGCGTTTCTGGTATCATGGGCCTAGAGGTCAGAGGATGTGCAAGGTATGATGTGCAATAAGTGGTAATGATTGTAAGATTGATGGTTTGAGGCATTGTGTAGCCGAGGTGTGTTTTCAATATTGTGGGCTCAGGGGTCGATTATAGTGATGACCACTGATGTATGATTGGATGATATGGATGTGATTGATGCATGTGGAATGCATATGGTTAAGATTCACAGACCCTAGTGCTACACTCCTTGCTAGTAAGGGTTAGGTATTGGCTAATCCCAAGAGATGGGACTCGGCACAGGGGATCAATGTATGAGATTCTCGGACTATGGTTGTATGCCCCACAACATGGGAGACCGATGTAGGAGATTTTAGGACTATAGTTGTCTACAGCATGGGTGATTGATATATGAGATTTGAGGACCATGGCTATAGGATGGGGTTACTCATTAGGGGTTTGCAGGGTGACTGATGTATGAGATTCTGGGACCTGCAGGCTCCTGACTTGCAACCAGCTTGTATCTCTGGGTGACTGATATGTGTGACTCTGGGACCAGGGATGCCACCTATGGTGCTATAGCACTAATACCCTATCTGGACTTAGTAATTGTTTGCTAGGTATTGGGTGAGCATCATCTAATTTGTTTGAGCATACATTGCATCATTTGCTTACGTGTGCTTCCATGTACACCTCTCATTGGGCTTGTGAAGCTCACCTCTCATTGATTACTGTTTTTAGATGGTGAAATCAGTGCTGAGGTAGGATTGGACTGTGGCAGTGGTTGTGAGGCTTGTGTCTGTAAGACACCAGGATACTGATGGACATCACTTCTACTATTTTAGATATTCCTTTTGATGTATATATTTATGGAATGTGTAGTAAGTAGTATTGAAACTTGTGGTTGTTTTCAGATATGAAAAGTGCATAATGTAATTTATCATTTTAGCATGTCACCAGTAATAATTATATGATTTTATTAGTGTACTGTGATTTTAGTTATGGTCTTGATGGCATTTGTGAAATTAAGATACTACATCTGTGATCTTGGAGGGTTAGGCTGACTGGGTTGAGAATCCAGCGCCGCATACCTTAGCCAATTTGAGGCAGGGTGTGACAATTATGTTTTCTAAAAGATGATTTCTATAGGAAATGATTTCCTTAGGTAATGTTTCCTCTTTTTCAACTGCCTTTTTTTGAGGTTTTTCAAATGTTATGTCATTCACTTTTTCTTTTATTTCATCAAGAACAACATCATCATCATCCATTAAAAGTTTATAAATATCTTTAGGTAAAAAGATTCATCAAATCTGACATTCATGGATTCTTCTACCATTAAAGATATTTTATTGAAGATCCTATATGCTCTATTATTGAGGGAATATCCTAAGAATATTTCTTCATCATATTTGGCATCAAACTTTTCATGATCGTCTTTAGTGTTTAGAATTAAACACTTACAACAAAACACCCTGATGTAATCTGCTTTCGGTGGTTTTTCAAAGTATAACTCATAGGGAGTTTTGGAAAGCATGGGTTTAAGAATAATTCTATTAAGCACATAACAAGCTGTATTTACAACTTCAACCCAAAAGTATTTTTGTAGGGAATACTCGTTGAGCATTGTTTTAGCAGTTTTCTGTAATGATCTATTTTCCTTTCAACAACCCCATTAGATTAAGGTGTCCTAGGAGTGGATAGGTTATGGTCTATGCCATACTTGTTGCAATATAAATCAAATTGATTTATATTGTCATCTCCTCTATGATCACTCCTTATGAAGGTTATTGTATAGCCCTTTTGATTTTGTAATCTTTTGCATAAGATTACAAACTCATCAAAGGCATCATTTTTATGTTTTAGAAAAACAGTCCATATGTATCTAGAATAGTCATCCACAATCACAAATGTATAAGATTTTTCATTTAAACTATATACATTGATAGGGCCAGACAAATCCAAATGTAGTAGTTCCAAGGGTCTAGATGAAGAAATGATGATCTTAGACTTATGGGATACTTTGGTTTGTTTGCCCTTCTGACAAGCATCATAAAAAGTATATTTATCATATTTGATCTTAGGAAGGTTCCTAACAAGATCCTTAGATGCCATAGGTTGGATTAGATTAACATTTACATGCCCAAGCCTTCTATGCCATAATGAAGACTCACTACGGTTAGATACCAAACAAGCATTGAAAGGACTTGTTTCCTCTAGCATGCAAACATAGATATTGTTTTTGCTAGTTCCTTTTAAAATCAAATCATTATTTGCATCCTTTATATAACAATGAGAAATATCAAAATCCAGTTTATAACCTATACCACATAGCTGACTAACACTAAGTAGTTTATAATTCAGATTTTTGTCATAATACACATTAGAGATAGAAATACCTCCCAGCTTTATCTTTCCAATTCTAGCTATCTTTCCTCAACTATCATCTCCAAAGGAAATCCATCCTCTGTTGTAGTCTCGTAGGATTGGGAACAACTTCTTATTGGATGTAATGTGTTTAGAACATCCACTATCAATAACCCATTCAACTTCTATCTTGTTCTTCAAGCATACCTACAACTGGAATTCAGTTATACATTGGTCCTCATAATCTCATAGGTCCGTCACTGTTAGTGTCAAATGTTCTATTGGGACCCAAGTGGTCTTGTGGCTTTTTGGTCCTTGAGTTTGTCTTTGGGATGACCTTGGGTTTCTTTGAGTCCTTTGAGCTCTATATGACTCATATGATCTTTGAGGTCCATAAGACCTTTGAGATCTATATGATCTTTGAGATTGGTAGTTCCCTTGAGGTCTGCAAGACTCTTGGGGATATGTTCTGTATTTTTTAAACTGTCTTGGCGATCTTTCAATGGAGTGTGCCCTTTGAGGTTGGAATTTTCTATATCTGGGCATTGGTCTTGATTCCTCTTAAGGTCTATATTACCTCCTTTGAGGAGTATAGTGTAGGCATGTCGGACCTTGGTTCTTTGTCTCTGATTTTGAAAGTTGAAGGTCTTCTCTTTCTTAGCATCCATAAATTAGTTTTCTTACAATATCCACATTTAACATAAGAGGTGGATGGTTGGTTTCCTTGGTCAATCCTTCTTGGGTTCTTAACTTGTTTTTCTTTTCTTCTAGATGAGTTTTTTCCATCATATCCCAATCCTTCCTTTTCATGAGGACCTTTGCGTTGAGTTCCAAGAGGGTTATCAAGATTTCTTTGTCCTTTAGTAAAGGTACAAATAGTGGTGGTTAACTTTGAGTTTTCTCCCACAAGTTAACTCACCCTGGAAGTTAGAGAACCCACTCTTTGATTTAGTGTGGCCACTTCCTTTTCCAACTTGCACTTATCTGCTTCTAGTTTTAGACTTTCTTCATATAAAGCCTCAAAGGCTTCCTGAAGTTCTTCATTCGTGTCATTAAGAGAGGAGTCATTTTGGATTTGTTGGCTTACCTCTTGATCTTTATCTCCAAGAGCCATCAACACCAGGTTGGTGACTTCTTATTTGGAGTCACTCTTCTCTTCTTCATCACTCGAATCTTATGTCACTGCATAGGCCTTCTTCTTTGACTTGAGAGGAAATTTGGTTCTGAAGTGTCCAGGTTTTCTGCATTCAAAACATACCACGTCCTTTTTGTCAGTAAAGACTTCTTTATTTTTAGATTTGGTTTTACCTTTTTCTCTGTAGGATTTGTCTCCATAGGACTTGATCTTATATGGTATTCTTCTCTTTTTCTTGAGTAATTTGTTGAACTTTCTCATGATGAGGGAGATCTCCTTCTCTATATCAAAGTCCTCATCATCGTTTTCATCGCTTACCTCTTTAGCTGGCTCAAAAGACTTCAGCTATTGTCTTTTCTTACTTCTTAGGATATTAGCCATTAGTTCTACCTTATGGGTCTAAAGAGATCACAATAGGTAGTCTAGGGATATCTTGGTCAAGTCTCTAGCTTCCTCAATATAGTTATCTTCTTAGGTCTCCATATTGTTGGTAATGATCTTAATATTTTTCTGACTTTTAAGCATTAGAGTAAGTTTTTCTTAAACTCTTAAGACTGTTCACAATGTCAGTAAAGCATGTAAACATTTCAAAAATAGTTTCATTTTTTTTCACTACAAAAGACTCATAATCTAAAACTAGTTGATCTACCTTTCTTTCATTTATCTCTTTTGTACCTTCTGTTGTGATAGGTCTCGGACCGGAGGTGGAAAGTACCACGGGGCTTTGGCTTGCGGCTGCCCATTGCGAAAGGGGAAGGATGACCCTATATGCTCATGTATTGCTTGCCAATCCAACTAGAGGGGATTTAGACCTTTCGATCCTAGACGGTAAGTGACCCGACACCCCACACATGAATCCCAGAATGCACCAAAACTGTCAGAAGACCATGACCACAACTTAGGGCAACTACCTGTGGGAGACCAATTGGTGGACAACAAGCAACTAAGACAGTTTGTTGTCTTGACCACCAAAAACATTGGGTCTATTTTCGCTGGCCATTTAGGCTACTGGTTGGGTTTCAATGCCCTTGGGCTCCACTACCCACATCGTGGACAACACCAGATGATTTCAAATGCTCCCCCACACCTTCCTTATGACGTGTACACCCTACAAACCAAGGGGGTTGGGTCCACGTGCCCTGAAAGTTGGATTAAGCTACTCGAATAGGACTAGGACCAGCCAAACAGGCCCTAAGGACCTAACTTACTTTATAAGTGGAAATGAGGAATTATTCCTCATTTCTCACTTTCACAAGAAGAATGCGGGAGAGGGGAAGGAGAGAAGAGAAAGAAAGAGAAAGGAGGGCGAAGAAGAAGGAGAAAGGGTTTGGACTCACACTTGCTCTTGGCTACACGCATCCTTGCAGAAATAATGATTTTCGTATGATTATTTAAATTGCTTAAATGATGATGATGTTCTATTACATGTTATATTTTGATGAAAATGATATGAGATGTATATTGATATATGTGGCAGGATCCGGTATGGCCGAGGTGGTACTAGTACTGTGATTGCTGCATGATTGTTGTATGTGTGAGACAAAATCCGATGTGGCTGAGGTGGTACCGGTACCATGATTGTCGTATGTTTGTTGCATTCATAAATTGATTATGTGCATTAGAGTTAGTTGTAGTCATAGATTACACTTTGTGGCCGATGTGTTACATATATCGTGTACTCCGGGACTGCATTTGGAAATGGATACGCTTCATGGTCGATGGGAATCCCAGTGTTGTATAGTCCATACTCAACTACTTTGCATACTAGATAGGTATATAGTCATAGGTTACACCTTGTGGCCGATGTGCTTCCAGTATCGTGTACCCCAGGACTATACTTGGAAATGGACCCTCTTCGTGGCCAATGGTGATACCGGTGTCGCGTGGTCCTTACTAACTGTATCATTATGAAGGCATGTAGGATATTATGGTTAGGTGACATTCCCCATGCTATGTTCCCTTGCCAACAGGGGGTAAGGTGTTAGATAATCCAATGGTGGTATGTTCAATGAACTTTCTTGGAATGCCACACCCATAGTACGATGTGATTATTGTCGGAGGTGGAAACTTGTGTTGTGTGATCGATGGTGTTATCGGTGCCATAATTTCCAGGAGGGGGTTATTAGGGGTTTACTCGGTGATCGATGGACACATATCGGGACCATTCAGCTCCTAATCAGGGCTAGTTTGTATCGTTGTGTAGTTGATGGCGGCTCCGAGACCAGGGATACAGCCTAATGTGCCATAGTAGCATTTATCAGACCTAGTTGTATTGTTAGGTGGATAATAAAATAAATGAATTGCATCACGAGCATCATGGACTATGTGTTTAATTCCTGAAATCATGCATCATGAATTATTTATGCGACAACCTTTGCTTGGTTGTGCATGAACCCCACCCCTCACTGAGCGAGTTAGAAAGCCCACCCCACGTGTATGCCCCCTTTTAGATGATGATGCAGGTATGGTTGTACCTATGGCATGTGACCTATTACCCTCTGGGTAAGAGTATGGTGTGAGTGACTGGTGGATACCAGAAGCGAAGGAGCACGATCAGGACTGTGCTTGTGACCACTGTGCTTATGCCACACCTTGAGAAGCACGATGCACTTTTGGTGATTTTGATACCGAATAATACTATTGGTATTCTTTTGGGCTTATGTATATATAAGTCATGATTATTGTAAATGAATAAACTTGGTTATGGATATCTACATTATCACTAGTTGTTCCCCATTTTACTTATGATTTTACTATTATTTGGTTTGTGTTGTGAGATTGTAAATCGTTAAGGTACTGTTATCAAAGATCTTAGTAGGTTCATAAGATGGGTAAGCATTTTACTCACACCACCGGTATTCCTATATGGTAAGTTGGATCTACTGGAAGTGGGGTGTGACATTGGCTATATCATAACCTATCACCGATTGAATACCTTTTCGTTCAAGGCACACTATAAAAAGGTTAGGGCTCTGAAGTTGTACTGAATGAGAACTAGATCTTTAGCAGTCCACTTTGACTCGTTTGGTACCTTCTTCCCTTCAACACCCTTGGTGATAATATATGATCCATTCTCTATAACTCTCCACACAAGAATATTATATCTACAAACAAATTCTTAAATCTACACTTTCAAAAGGAGAAATTTTGTCCATTGAAATAAGGGGGACTAGCGGCACTTATACCTTCTACTAGTCCTTGGGATGTGGCTATGGTCTTTGACTCACTTTAAGACAAAATAGTATTCAAAAGGTTGAGCTTCCGCTCTGATACCAATTGAAATAACCTAGATGGGGTGAATAGATTATGCTGGTGAAAATTTAAATCTTTTTTATTACTATCCCAAGTGTGATTGTGTAGACACCCAATTTTGTCACCCTCCTCTGGCTATGATGAAATATGGATCTTGGATGCGACTTCCGGCTTCCAACCAACAGAGATGCTGATGGAAACATTTCCCTACCCAAAACCCTTGGAATCCCCACGCCGGAGAGAGAAAGATCTAATTTTGACTTTTTTATATATGAAGGAATCTGGGAAAGATGACCATACAGATGGATAGTGCTCGGAAACATAATTCCAAAAATATATGAAACGTCAAAATTGGACCGACAGATCTCCCGCAATCATCTCTGAAAAAATACACTTTTTCGTACGTATGTCGGGCACATAGGCAGTCCGCTAGAAACCTGGAAAAATCCCCTACCTATCCCAAGCACCCTAAATTTCATCCCTTTCCTACCTAGATAACCCAGAAACACTCCCGAAACTAAAACCCTAGAAACCCCACATGGGAGGGAAGAGGGTCCAATTTTGAATTTTTATATACAGAGGAATCCGATCAGGATGATCATACGGATGGATAGTGCTCGAGAATACAATTCTAACAATATATGACATATCAAAATTGGACCAATGGATCTCCTGTGATCATCACCGAAAAAACTCATAATCGCACACACTGGCCAACAGGCCATCCCGCGGCCCTGCCTGCACCAAGCCATGCCCAGTAGACTTGCACCCCCACAGGCCATGACCCACGCCCCCTCTGTACATGACTTGTGCCCCCATGGGCCATTACTTGCGCCCCTGCAGGTCATGACCCGCGCCCCCTCCATACATGACCTATGCCCACGTAGGCCATGACCCGCACCCCCTTCATACATGACCCACGCCCCTGTAGGTAATGACTGTGCCCCCTCCGTACATGACTTTCTCCCCCGTAGGCCATGACCCGCACCCCCTCTGTACATAACCTGAGCCCCTGTAAGCCATAACCCGCACCCTCGCAGGCACGTGCCTGCGCATATGCCCTGTTGTTTGTGTGCAGGCCAATAGACCAGCTCGCACACATGCATGGGTTGGCTGCTGCCCATGCATGCCTGTGCTCACTGCCCATGCCCGTACCCCCTTTGCTAGCTGCTACCCATGCACCCCCATGCCAAGGTGCCATGTCATCCACCGCACACCCACATGCCATTACCCACGCACCATGCGCCGCACACTAATGACATCGCCCGCATTGCCTACTATCCTACATTGACCATGCCTCATGCAATTCGGCCTAGTCCCACGCACTGTCGTAAAAGGCTGGGATTGGTATTACCCTGACCCGGTGGGTGAAGAATTCCCTCTTCACCCACTTAAGCCCAAAAAGCCCCTTTTTTTTTTGCTAGTGATTCTCTCTCCCAAAAAACCCATCTTTTTCCCATTGGACAAAAACCCTCCCCACTCATTTTGGTCTGAGAACCCCTTTTTACCCATTGGATAAAACCCCTTTTTCCCACTTTAGTTAAAAATGCTCTTTCGTCTGTTGGATAAAGATATTCCCTCTTTCCCATTGGCTAGAAAAACCTATAAATACCCCCTTCCTTCGGATTTTACACACCAAAACCCCACCTCATGCCATAGTAGTAAAGCTCTGCCCTCTCTCCTCCCCTCCCCCTTTTGATTTTCTTTTGATCTATGGAGAGATCTTCGTTAAGATCCGAAATCTCATTCGGATCTTCGAAGTGTTCTTCGGGATCTTAAAGATCTTCAATCCAAGTTCTTAGTTAGATCTAGTTTTTTTGTCAAAAACAATATATTCTTGAGCCCCCTCCCTTGAGTGTTCTTGAGTGTTCTTGATCGTTCTTGAGATAGAAATCACCCCTTTGAGGTTCGAGTCTACGAAGAGATCTTTGTCAAGATTCGGAACTCTGTTCAGATCTTCAAAGTGTTCTTTGGGACTTTGCAGATCTTCAGTCTATTTCTAGGTCAATTCGTTTCTTTCCAAAAATAGTCATTCCTAGCGGAAGCCCTGTCCGAGTGCCCCTGGAATCTTTCTAGAAATAGCCATTCCCAATGGATGCTCTGTCGAAGTGCCACCCTAGCCTATCCCCAGTGGAAGCTCTGTCGAAGTGCCACCTCAGCCTATCCCTCCCTAGCCTATTTCCAGCGGAAGCTCTATCGAAGTGCCACCTCAGCCGAGCCCTCCCTTAGCCTATCCCCAGTGAAAGCTATGCTAAAGTGCCACCTCATCCTAAACCCAAAAATAGCCTTCCCTAGCCGAAGCTCTGTCCGAATCTAAATAGAAATAGCCTTCCCTAACTGAAGCTTTATCCAAATCTAAACCCAAAAGCAACCATTCCTAGTCAGAACCTCGTCCGAATACTATCACAATCAACATCTCTCAAGAAAGGAAGTTGGAGGTCAAGACCATCTTCTCCTAAGCCAAGAGAATTCGAAAGACAGTCCGAGCCCATACTAATCTGGGGCCCACCCCTCTTGACCCGAAACAGGGGTTAAGTTTAGGTACAATTTCTCAACCAACTTGTCATAATGTAGACTTTATATAGACCTTGTTTTAGTGTATATAGTAATTTGAATTCAATTAATGTATATATGTGTGATAACTTAGCCATGCATGTGGAATAGTAATAATTATAGAAAATATTCGTTCTCAAGCATCTAGTAGGAAGATCGGTTGAACCGAGCAGATTGGGTGTCTAAAACCTTTTCAATTCTGTAACTTGACACTTACCCTAAATCTTTGGACCAGACCAAATTTTAGGCCCTTTTCTCAGGAATCGGGCCCACCCCCCGGTCCTAGGCCCATAACCCTAGATGGTGACTCCAAACCCCATTTGTATGATCCCGATCCCTATATTGGACCATCATCAAACCCCCGTCTCAAATGATGAATTTTACACTCTTGCAAAATAGGTCTCCACGTATCTCCAAGAGGTGATACGGCAGTATGGGGCCCACAAGCAAAGCACACACAACACGAACCCTCCCTTCACATGAAAGAGAAAGAGAGAGGAGAGTGGTCGGGATGCAAGTCCTTTTCCCCCCAAGGGAAGAGAGACATCTCAGTCCATCTCCGGCTGCTACCCTCATAGTGGCGACTCCACTGGGGACAAATGTCAAGCTTCCGATATTAGATGCTACCTTTAAATGCAAGAATATTTTCCACCACATTTGTTTGAAAACGTGTTTAGCTAACCCCTTGTTTGTAATTGTATTCGCTAACAACATTATGTATCATGCTCAAAGTGAAATCATTTGGCGAGGGACTCCCTATCATGCCCGCACCCTCAGAGAGGTCAGCGCATGTCATGGAGAGTACTCTAAGAGCAAATGATACCCGCTTCCTGTACAAGAGTGGAAGTTACCATCAAACAGAGAGGATGTTGTATTTGTGCCAGCACCCTCAGGGAGGTCCATGCACTTTATACATTCTGAGATCAATGATGGTTACCCTACATTACACTTTTGCACTCAATCACTCACAGTTCCACCACCCCATGGCCAGTTGCTTAACCTCGTGTGTAGTCACGAGTAATAGGCAAGGAAGTCACCCTCTTGATCTCATACCTATGGGTATATTAAAAGGATCACGTACCTTGCATATATAGATCCTATCAAGGAAGCCTTGTTGGTCCTATTGCATCCACCACATGCTCGCATTATATAGAAAATAGATGGAGAAGCTAGGAGCACCACAATCTAACTGTAGAACTTGTTTGCGGTCTTGAAAATGAATATTCTTATAGTATATTCCTGTTGTAAGGAATTGCTTTCCTAAGTGGGTTTTAGATAAAAGGTGTCCCTCCTCCTTAAGGAAAAAGTCCAGATATGTGACTCAGGGGTAATCCCATCAGAGTCACGTCAAGTCTCGAGAATTCCTGAGAAATCAGGAGGAAGGACATTTAGTGGGAAAAAGAGCAAGGAAAGCAAAACTTTATTATATGAAATATATTATGGGAATATTCTCGACAAGCCATTTGCATGAATCTCCCGATTATGACATTGAGTAGACTAGGGGCATCAACCCCTATCCACTCCCTATTATTAAGCGGACTAACTTTGGATGGATCATTGGTTGTTAATCTAGTGAATGTGTGAACAAGGGGTTGGGAATTCAAGAATCTTAAAAGAAACCACTTTTGGTTCAGGCACAATTCTACACCTCAAGTGTTCTTTGCTGTCCTTTTGGACATGTTAGGGTAATCGGTTGACTCACTTAAGTCTGGTATCACCTCCATCATCTCTCCGAGATTGTCTACCACCAAGTGATTACAACCCAGTTCACATGAATCCACCCAACATGGAAGCACCGGAACAACCGTGGGTCCACCCAGTAGAGACATTGCAAACTAAATTTTCTGAATTCAAGAATGGATTAACTCAAGCATTGCACTTGTTACGGAACCTACCCAGGATCGCTCTCGGGGTTGACACAACTCCTCCTCCAGTAGAGCTAGAACCAACTAGGCCAACAGATCATCAAGGGACTTCCTCCAGGGATTCCCCTCTGGTTGTAATTATTGATGAAGAAGAGGAATTTGTGGCACATGTTCAAAAGGAGCCTCTAGAGACAGAGAGTGAAAGGAAAATGAGAGAACAATTGGAGAAGCTTGAGGATATGATCCGAGCAGGGAAAAGTTAGGAGAGTTATGAAGTAGATTTTGATAAGATGAGCTTCTTTTCTGGGGGCAAGAATCCCTAAAAAGCTTAAGTGCCAAACCGACAGATTTGATGGCTCAAGGGATCCTAAGGCTTGTTTGGAGGTATTCCTCAGTATCATGAAGATATAAAAAATTACTGAGAATCAGATGAGGCAGGTATTTATGTCAACATTATCAGAATCAGAACTAAGGTGGCTCACGCAGTTGGAATCCACACAGACACAGAATTGGGTGGCAGCAGTGAAAGTCTTCACTAAACAGTATCCCCGCAACACTGAAGTAGATAAGGAACGTCGAGAGCTTGAAACCTTGAGACAAAAACCTAGGGAAGGGTTTACCACTTTCTTAACAAGGTTTAGGAACAAGGCCGCTAAGATTGCAGATCGACCTTCTGAAGCAGAGTAAGTAGAAATGTTGATTGAGAACTTGTCAAAGCCTTATTATGATGTTCTCTACTATTAACATTTACAGACTTTTAGTGCCCTAATAGTCACCAGTACACATGTGGAGAATAGAATTCTGAGAGAAGCCCAGTATCAAGGATCTTCCCAAGATGCAGGGAAGGACACCAGAATCAGACATGGAAAGAATCCTAAAACCAATATGATGGGTGCAGTCCAACAATCAATATCATCTGCGACTACTTCACCTTCACAGTCATTTGTAATACGATTAGACACTCCCTCCCAGAGGGCCCCACCTCCAAGAAAGCAGATTTTTGATTTGGGAATGCCCATAACTGCAGCATATGAGAAGTTAAAGAAACAAGGATTGCTAGGGTCAGTGGCCCTAAGAGTAATCAACAACCCTCCCCCGCCTTGGTACAAAGATTGTGAGCATTGTGCTTACCATACTCAGAAGGGATATACTACTAAAAGATGCCTAGCTTTACAGCATGCAGTTCAAGATTTGACAGACAATGGGGCTATTGAAGTCGAGGCCAAACATCCTCCCAATGGTATTACCAACCCACTCCCTAATCATGCAACAGTTAGTGTATTGGAGGAAGAATCAACAGAAAGTGATGCCACTCAACTCATCAAGCCGTGGGCTTGAAGAGATCACTTAAATGTCATGGGAGGTAGGACCAAGGTCAAGAAAACCCCTAGGAAAGAAGAGCCATTAAGAGAAGAGTCAGAAGATGAGGATCAGATGCTCGCTTTCCCTCCTTCATCATCGGCCCCAGAAGAGGAATCCGCCATCTCATACCATCCACCTTTGCCATTATCTTCTCTCTCACCGTACCATTAGAGAGCAGGAACCCCTTCATCATCCTATCATCCACTATCTTCCTACCTCTCACATTACATCACCTTCATACCACCCCGCCTCATATCCCGCATCACCCTCATACCAATCCCATTCTCAAGGTTCAATGTACAACCCAAAAGAAGGATGGATGAATGGGTACAGTGGGAGGGATATACTTGCACTACCAGATTCTCCAAAGATGACCTCATCAACAGGATCAGTGAATGCCTTAAGGGAAGACCAAGATAATGATCCTACTTCTATGATTCGGCCCACCGTACCTCAGGAGGACAACCTGGAGAACATTGAAGAAGTCACAAATGATCTCCTCAGAGCAGTAATGGCATTGGCAGTGAGAGAAAAAATCAAGGAGCACACCTCCTTAATCCATATAGGGAGTGATACAGAAGATGATACTGGAATAACAGAAGTAGCAGTGGTTGAAGATGGGTTCTCCTCTAACAACCCTACAACAATGATCCAGTCAAAGGAGGCCCCAAGCCCCTGGGTACTCCTGAAGAGAGAATGGGAAAAGAAGATGAGACTCATCTGGAGTTTGTAACTTCCCATCGATCTGAAGAACCACATCTGTTCGTTTATACAAAAACCAAGAGCTCGGGAGCTACATGAGCTCAAGCCTCGTCCTTTCAGAGGAAGATGTGTATATGCGAAACAAAAGAAGAGCTCAAAGAATGATGTTCTGCATGCACTGTGTCCAAATCAACTGTACTGGGAAGACCCATGATGGTGGTCAAAGATGTGACCGAGGCAGGATGGCCTCAATCAATAGGCTTGAAAAGTTGGACTTTATAGAAAAAAGATTAAGCAGCCTTCACCAATCCTCACCCTTCAAAAAGTTCAGCTTTAGGGAATATGAGTTGGATCAACTTGTCTTTGTGAAGAAACAAGTATCTGATATCAGCACCATTGGGGAAATAGTAGCAACTTTCTTAGAAGGAGAAGAAGGCCCTTTGCCACACCTCCTCATCCATCAAGCTACTGAACCACTCCTGAACTGGACAAACATTGGAGAAAACTTCAAGTTTACTTATGCTACTGAGTCAACCAACCTGGATACCACTGACAAAAGCATCAAGTCAATTATCAAGTCTGTAGTTGAGTCTGTTGTTTATGATTTCATATAGGCCTCCCCTCTCGAGGCAAGTCCAGAGTCCTTGTATGTCAAGTTTGTTACTCCTTGTTTCATGAATGAAATTTCTGATTCCAATTATGACTTGCCTCCTTTTTCTGATGATGATCTTAATAAATATCAAGAGTTAATAAAATAGTACAAATCAAAGAAATCCCAACCCATCAGTGAGGATTCCCGGGTTATTAACCTAAGAACTGACCAATGCCTTCGAGAGGTAAAAATTGGTACCACCCTAGATGACGAAGAAGCAGAATAGATGATTAGTCTTTTAAAGGAGTTTGTCGAAGTTTTTGTTTGGTCTTATGAGGATATGCCTAGTATAGACCCCATCATCATGCAACATCGATTGTTGACCTATCCTGGGGCAAAATGGTAAAATAGAAGCTTCGAAGAATGCTGTCAGAATAGAGTGAGAAGAAGTTGTGAAGCAGTGGAATGCAGGGTTTCTACAAGTGGTGAAGCACCCCCAATGGTTGGCTAACATAGTACCAGTTCCAAAGAAAAATGGCAAGGTATGAATATGCGTAGACTACTGAGATCTTAACAAGGATACAATCAAATGAACACACACCCAAAAGGTCATAAGAAGATAGCCTTCACCACTCAGCCGGGAGCTTGTTGCTACCAAGTGATGCCCTTCAGATTGAAAAATGTTGGGGCAACTTATCAGCTACATGAACCAATCTTGGATCAAGGATCCCATTTCTGGGGCAAAGCATCGAGAGGCACCGGTCCGTCACCTATAAGCCACTAACCAAGTGAGGCAGTGGAAGCAGTTAACAAGAATGCCAAAGCCACCCTTCAAAAAAAGAGAGAGAGAGAGAGAGAGAGAGAGAGAGAGAGAGAGAAGGAAGAAATTGGCTAAGACTGATAAGGATTAGGCAAAAAAGTTGCCACTTGCTCTGTAGGCATATCAGACTTCTATACGATCCTCGACTGGGGGCAACTCCTTTTTCATTGATATATGGGGTTGAGGCAGTACTACTAGAAGAGACTCTGGTACCACCTTTTAAGGTATTTTTGGATAACTGGTTACCTAAAGGAGAATGGGTGAAGGCCAGACATGATGAACTCAATGTCCTCGATATAAGGCGTACGAAGGCCATAAATAATTTGAAGAAATATCAATTGAGAAAGGCAAGGGCCTTCAACAAGAATGTGAAGTCCCGTCACATAGAGGAGGGTGAACTTGTTCTTTGACAACAAAGAGCCCCAATTATGACCCAAAAAGGAAATTCAGGCCTAACTGGAGTGGCCCAATCACTATGAAAGAGATTTTACTAGGAAAAGCTGTGAAACTCATAGACCACAATGGAAAAGAAATTCCTGGATCAACTCAAGAAATATTATGTCTAATAGGGTGAATAGCCTGAACTACGACAGACCTAATTCCTTTCGAGGGATACGTAGGCAACTTGACATATGCAAGTGCGGTCTCGACCATTTTAAGGCAATGAATTGGTTCATAAATTAATAATCAAGGTATCTTAAAAGATCATCATAGTTTGTGTCCCCCAAGAATCGTCATTTGGCATGCAAGGCTATTAGGTATCTATCATTTGTCTATTGGTCCATCAATTCTTATCCAGAATTATATCTCCCAAGAATCGCCATTTGGCATGCAAGGCCATTAGATATCTGTCATTCACCTATGGTCCATCAAATACTTATTCAGAATTCTATCCCCCAAAGTTGCTACCCGACACCAGTTTATCAAGGCCAGTTTGTTCCCCATCCTTGATCAGTTAAAAAAAAAAAAAAAATTGATGCAACAGTGGTAAAGGTTTGGTTGTGTCAATAGTTAATAAGTAATGCTTTAAAAAATCATCACACCTTCTCTTTGCTCATGACAACTACAAGATAAGTCATGGGCTCCTTGGATGAGAAGTTAAGGAAATGGACCTGGACATGAGCATAGTGACACCGGGACTACTTGAATCCATGAATACGTCAATGCTTAGCTGAATTGGGTGTATTGAGCTACATCACCATCTGCTTCGATAGCTGCCTCAGCATTGGGATGCCGACCTTCATATATTTTGGTTTGGGTTGATGGAGATCTATCCAACTCTCGAAGAATTCTGAGTTTATATGTTATCTCCACCAAAGGGCAAGTTGATTTAACCATCTTTAGAGAAAGATCATTCCGAAGAGATTCAAGACTTTTCCGGATGGGAAAAAGAGGAGATGAAGCAATTCATCAGATATGGAAAGATTGACATTTTAAAGGTGGTTAGGAGCTTCATTCATTACCTACCACTGGGAGGAATCCATCAGCAAAGGTCACAAGATGCTTATCTACTGTGAATGATAGCTCACTATGCTCTCCGAACTCCGGGATGTGGTACACCAACTGTCTTGATAAGAAGTGATAAAGCAATTGAAGAAATGAAGAGATATCATTCCCACAGTCCTTACGGAGACATTCAAAGGACTTGATGACATGAGCCATAGCTATAGGTTTGCGCTTGATCATTATCATGAAAATTCTACCATTTTCCAACTCTGGCTACCTGACAAGCTAAAACTAAATGGGTCGTTAGATGGAGGTCAGCTCAGGGCTCTTGGTTGCCAAGAAAGGAGCGAAGGCCCAGAATTCAAACTCATTGATGATTGGAGAGAATACCTATAAGGAAGAACTGCAGAGGACCTTGCATGGAAGTGCCCAGAAAAGCCACAAGAAGATTTTCTAATAAAGATCCCTGGCTACAACTACGTTAGGTTGATGGGATTGACTCATACGTCTTTTTATTTGCCTATGTACATTAGCCGACAATATGGGCTCGAGGCGATGGACCCAGAGGAGTTAGTGAACTTCCACCTACCCTAAGAGTTGTCTTCCCACCTAGTTGCTTACCTATCTTGTCTATAGTAGGAAAGTTGTTTCCTACCGATATAATTCACTTGGTAATAGAATGAGGTGATGTTTAGATTATTAGCATCATTCCGGTTATTCTAATGAAGACTTGAGTTGTGGAATTAATCGTGCCTTAAAATTCAAACTTCTAAACTTAAAAAAAAAAAAAAAAAAAAACATGGGGAGGGAAAAAGAAAAAGAAAAAAAACAACATTTGCGTTGCAGCAGGAACAACAGGAATAGATCTCTAGGGATCACCATCCTCATTTGTGCCATATTCGGACCTACTTACGAAAGTCATCAAGTTACTAGACATAACAGTATCATGTGCTGACCGCGAACTTGCTAGCTATGCTGTGAGGTCCTCAATCTGGACGACCTGGTAAGCATTTTGTTCCCTCAGAGAAGCAACCTACCTATCCTGGGAGGCACAAAAGATGTTCAAAGCAAGGAGTAATGATAAAAAGAAAAAAAAAAAAAAAAAAAGGATTCCAGTTCCAAGGTGTAATTTAAAAGTTGTTACCACCAAAAAGAGAAATCCAAAAATAAATCCTCATGGTAGGTAAAATTGTGATCACATGGCAAGTAAAATCTACTTGGTAGATAAAAACACATGAAAATAAAGTTGGTAGATGAAAAGTCAAAATTGGTGAGGTAGAAGGAAATTACCACATCAAAATTCAAGTAAAAAAATCCAAAAATCAAGATTCCAAATCAAACATCAAAATTCAAGTCAAAAATCCAAAAATCAAGATTCCAAATCAAGCATCAAAATTCAAATCAAAATGTAAAGATCAAAGATTCTAAATCAAGAACCAAAAGTTCAAGACCCAAATGATTAAGAACCAGGGGCTTAAACCCAATGGTCCAATCTCATTGATCCTGTCTCAGATAGCCTAGCCCAGTTCGAAAGAACCCACTTGGAAGACCAGATAACCCAGCCCAGTTTAAAAGAACCCGCCTGGAAGACCAGATAGCCCAACCCAATTTGAAAGAACCAACTTGAAAGACCAGATAGCCCAGCCCGGTTCAAAAGAACCCACCTGGAAGACCATATAGCCCAGCCCAATTCGAAAGGACCCGCCTGGAAAACCAATTCCCTGACCTGGCACATGTCAAGCCTAGCTAAGGAAAATAAAAAAATCAAATGTTTTTACTTGTTACAAGATTGGAAGAGCAACGAATTTTTCTCTTGTAACCATCGGTCCCAGATAGTCCAGATTGGTTCGAAAGACCCAGTCTAGAGATCAAATTCCCTGACCTGGCACATGTGAAGCCCAGTTAAGGAAAACCCAAAAATCAAATACTATCATCTTTTGAAGGATTGAAAGAGTAGCGAATTTCTTTCCTACAAATCGACGGCTCAAGTAAGTCCTAAACTTCAAAGTAGTTAAAAGATATTACCAGTTGCATTTTCAACTCCATCATTAATGAGTAAAATGACTACAGTACATGCTCTAGGTGACAAAATGTGATTGTTCTTTTCTTTGCCCTTTGATCGTTGGCACAAGCCTCGGCCAAAGAGGGGCATTCTGTAGATACCCAATTTTGTCACCCTCCTCCAGCTATGATGAAATATGGATCTTGGACGTGACTTTTGGCTTTTGACCAACAGAGATGCTGATGGAAACACTCCCTTACCTAAAACCCTAGAAATCCCCGTGCTGGAGAGAGGAAGGTCTAATTTTAAATTTTTATATATGAAGGAATCTAGTCAAGAGGACCATACAGATGGATAGTGCTTGGAAACACAATTCTGAAAATATATAACACGTCAAAATTGGACCGACGGATCTCCCGTAATCATCTCCAGAAAAATACACTTTCCCACACGTATGCCACACACATAGACAGTCCCACTGGAAACCTGGAAAAATCCTCCACCTATCCCAAACACCCTAAATTTCATCCCTTACCACCTAGATAACCTAGAAGCAGTCCCTGACTTAAAACCTTAGAAACCCAGCACGGAAGGGAAGAGGGTCCAATTTTGACTTTTTATATACGGAGGAATCTAGTCAGGATGACCATACGGATGGATAGTGCTCAAGAATATGATTCTAAAAATATATGGCACGTAAAAATCGGACCAACGGATCTCCCATGATCGTCATCAGAAAAACCCATAGTTACGTGCGCACTGTGCGCTGGCCAACAAGCCAGCCCATGGCCCTGCCTGCACTAAGTCATGCCTAGCAGACCTGCGCCCCTACAGGCCATGACCCATGCCCCCTCCATACATGACCCACTCCCCTTAAGCCATGACCCGCGCCCCCTCCATACATAACCCACTCCCCTTAAGCCATAACCCGTGCCCCCTCCGTACATGACCTGTGTCCTCGTAGGACATGACCCGCACCCCCGTGGGCACATGCCTGTGCCCATGCCCTTTTGCTTGTGTCCTGGCCAACAAGCCAGCCCATGCGCATGGGGGCGTTGGCCAGTAGGCCAACCTACACACATGTATACGCTGGTTATTGCCCATGCGTGCCTGTGCTCACTGCCCATGCTCGCACCCCCTTTGCCAGCTGCTGCCTTTGCACCCCCATGCCATACCCCCTCCTTTGGATTTTATACACCAAAACCCCACCTCACTCCATAGTAGTGAAGCTCTGCCCTCTCTCCTCCCCTCCTCCTCTTGATTTTCTTCTGATCTTCGGAGCAATCTTCGTCAAGATACGAAATCTCATTCGGATCTTCGAAGTGTTCTTCGGGATCTTCAATCCAAGTTCTTAGTCAGATCCAGTTTTTTTTCAGAAACAATATGTTCTTGAGCCCCCTCCCTTGAGTGTTCTTGAGTGTTCTTGAGCGTTCTTGAGCGTTCTTGAGATAGAAATTCCCCCCTTTGAGGTTCTTCGGGTCTATGAAGAGATCTTTGTCAAGATCCAGAATTCTGTTCGAATCTTCAAAGTGTCCTTTAGGACTTTGGAGATCTTCAGTCCATTTTTAGGTCAATCCATTTCTTTCCAAAAATAGTCGTTCCTAGCGGAAACCTTGTCCGAGTGCCCTTGGAATCTTTCCAGAAATAGTCATTCCTATCAGAAGCTCTGCGAAAGTGCCACCTCAGCTTAGTCCACCCCTAGCCTATCCCTAGTGGAAGCTCTGCGGAAGTGCCACCTCAGACTATCCCTCCCTTAGACTATCCCCAGTGGAAGCTCTACCGAAGTGCCACCTCAGCCTAGCCCTCCCTAGCCTATTCCTAGCAGAAGCTCTGCCGAAGTGCCACCTCATCCTAGCTCTCCCCTAGAGTATCTCCAATGGAAGCTTTGCCGGAGTGCTACCTCATCCTAAACCCGAAAATAGCCTTCCCAATTCAAAGCTCTGTCCGAATCTAAATCTGAAAATAGCCTTCCCTAACCGAAGCTCTATCCAAATCTAAACCCAAAAGCAACCATTCCTAGTCGAAACCCCGTCCGAATACCATCACAATCAGCATCTCTCAAGAAAAGAAGTTGGAGGTCAAGACCATCTTCCCCTGAGCTAGGAGAATCTGAAAGACAATCTGAGCTAGTACTAATCAGGGGCCCACCCCTCTTAACCCGAAACAGGGGTTAATGTAAAATTTATATAGACCTTGTTTTAGTGTATATAGTAGGTTGAATTCAATTACTATATATATATATATGTGTGTGATAACTTAGCTATGCATGTGGAATAGTAATAATTGTGAAAAATGTTCGTTCTCAAGCATCTAGTAGGAAGACCGGTTGAACCGGGCATGTCACACCCCGTTCACACAGAATTGGGCCAGTGATCGGGTTAACACCGGTTAACCCAAACCTGCCAGGATCATCTGATACAGTATTTCACCACAGCATACACACAACTAAGAAAGAGCTCATCAGTTCAGCGGAAGACTTAGTTTACCTGTGAATATTCCCATAATACTTGATACCCAAATTGTAATACAATAGTTAAGTACATGTGGGCCCGAAGGCATGATATTTACACAATAAGAGTACAATTCACATATCAAGTACACAAAAGGAATCATAAAAAATCAGAGTGTACAGCTCGGCTCGGTATCAAAGGTTAGAGCTCAGCTCGGTATCAAAGGTTGAGCCCAGCTCAGCATCAAAGGTAGAGGTCAGCTCGGCATCAAAAGTGGAGCTCAGCTCTTGCTCTAAATCCTCAGGGACCCACCAGTCCTCTTCAGGGAACTCAATTGTGGGACCCGACCCGTGCTCTTCAGATGGATGACCTATAAAATCATCTAAAAGAGGTGCACACGTGATGAGCTCACTAGCTCAGTAAGGGGAAAGATGGACCACACAGCAGTCCACACAATAAATCACAACCATATGCACTATATGCTATGCATTACATTTTTAATCACATCCACCTAAGCAACATTACTAAGTCTTTGGTTTAGTGCTACTACAACCACAGTGCGCGTATACTCCGGGTACGAGCTGCGAACTCCATGCCGCGATACGCCCATAGGGCTGTCGAAGAAGGCCCACCGTGAGTACTCGAAAAAATAAAATATGCCAACCACCGACTCTCAACATAAAGTAAATGACTGAAAATTAAAGGTGCTGACTCCAGCAATTTAAAAGCAGTACGATTGGCCCTCTTGAATATACCACCGGGGTTGCTGACTGTCCTAATGACCAACCGGGCGTAATGTCTAACTGCCACAGTGACCCGACAACCGCGACCACTGCTTCCCCCCAAATGGTAACCCAACACCTTAACCCCTGTTGGGAAGGGTCGTAACACGGGAAGATGATAATCCTAAACCGCATGCTCCTATATGACAATAGTATGATTGCATAGTGCCACCGCGTCCCATACCACGGGCCACCAATGCACTCTTTTCCAAGCCGACTACGGCATCTAATCTTTAATGCATCATGCACAATGATGTCAACATTCATCACATAAGCATATCATCACTTGGCATTTAGAAAATAAACACCACACCCATGCATAACAATGTGAGGATGACTAATCTACATAGCATTTTCATGATGACATGGCTAGACTAGATATGATTAAATGAACACCAAACAATGCCTTGAAATAAGGCCAAACGTCCTCTCCCCACTTACCTGTAGTGTATAAGGACTCACGCTCGGTACGGGTGAGATCCGGTGCGAGAAGCGTGAGATTTGGTGAACCTATCATGAGTGAGCGGGGTTAGTATTTCACCACTTTGGGATCAAGATCAACACGATCCAATGACAAGATCATGTTTAGAATCTTAAAAGAAGGTCACACGTCCGTTTTGGGTCCAATCAAACGTAAAAATCACGTTCGGAGCCTCTCGGGTGGGTCGAACAGCCCACCTGTCTGACCCACCAGTCAGACCCACCGGTCTTGACCAACGGGTAGGTCGTCCCATCGGTCGACTAGCCGATCTGACCTGCCAGTTGGACCCGAGGGTCCTACTAAGACCGGTGGGCAAGGTGGCCCGCCGGTCGGCCCGTCGGTTGGGCCCGAGGGCCCTGCGCTCTCAAGCGGGCTAAATGGCCCACCGGTCTTGGCGGAAAACTGCTGTTTCTTCCCAAACTTCCCCCAACCTTTGGGGATTCCAATGGGGCTTTTCCAAACCCATTCTTTATATATTCAAGGTCTCATAAGATGGTTCTAACCTAGATCTAGGTTCTATTTAAGGAATGGAAAGCCATCTTACCTTCTTTGCTCAAGAACACCTTCAAAACCCTAAAATCACTTCCAATCACCAATGCTCTTGCAACCATGGAAACCCTTCTTCAAATCCTTCAAAATCAACACATAAATCATCTATTAAACCTTAGATTCATCATCTCAAGGGGGATTTACAAGACCTCAAGAAACCCTACCCAAATCAAGGGTTTTACTTGGGTATGGTGAAAGTTTAAGGAACCCAGCCTTTGTTCACCTCTAAACGTAGATCTAGTGTTGGAGATCACTCTTCCGGCATCGGAATGGGAAGATCAAGCCTCGGCGCCACTGAAATCCACCTCTTCTTCCTCTTCCTTCTCTTCTCCTCTTCTTTCCCTTCTTTTCTCTCTCCTCTTTACTCTTCTCACCAAACGTCCGAGTGTCATAAATGAGAAAAGAAAAAGGAAAACATAAATGCTATTTATACTTCCTAAAATAACTAAGTAATCACATGGGTGGGTCACTCAGGTGGGTGGATGCCCACCTGTGACCGCCCACCTGAGGGCCAAAACTTGGTCAACAAGTGGGACTTTGACAGAATTCGGCCCTCGGCACGAATCTCACTCTTGGCATAAGATGTAATATACGTATGCAGCATAAGATACTGCTACATACCTGCTTTATCCGTACATGGCCTTATGATATGTGCATGTACACAGCTTGGGTACTCCTGTCTCTTCTGGCATTGGCTCGGACTTGTCGGGACAACCGGTGTTTAAGGTCACTCTTGCCATCATGGTCCATAAGGAGCCCGCCTTAACTCTCTCCGGTTCGGGTCCTGCATGGTTAAATCAGGTCAACCGTGTAATCAAACCGGGTTTAAGAAGTAGGGTATTACATTTACCCCCTCCCCTTTCTGAAAATTTCGTTCTCAAAATTGACGTACCTGGTTGTTCAAAAAGATGAGGGTACTTGGCTTGGATTTCATCCTCTTTCTCCCAAGATGCTTCTTCAAGTGAATGATTAGCCCATCGCACCTTTACGTAGGAAATGGAGCGGTTGCGAAGGGTCTTCACCTTTCGGTCCAAAATTTCAGCCGGCTACTCTGTATAGGTCATGTCAGCTTCTAGATATTCTGGTTCCACGGGTAATACATGAGAGGGATCATAAACGTATCGCTTCAGCATGGATACATGAAATATGTTATGAACATCCCTAAGTGAAGGTGGCAGAGCAAGCATGTAGGCTACTGAGCCAACCCGGGCTAAGATCTCAAATGGTCCAATGTATCTTGGGATCAACTTCCCCTTTCTGTGAAACCTTTGCAACCCTTTAGTAGGAGAGATCTTGAGAAATACCTTTTCTCCGGACTGAAATTCAATGTCTTTTCTGCGGGTGTCTGCATAGCTCTTTTGATCCGTTCCCGAATAACATCGACCTTGTCACAAGTCATCTGTATCATTTCAGGTCCTAACATTCGGCGTTCGCCTACCTCATCCCAATACAGAGGAGTCCTGCACTTCCTACCATATAATGCCTCATACGGAGCCATCCCAATTGTAGCTTGGTAACTGTTGTTATAGGCAAACTCCATAAGGGGTATATAATCTTCCCAACTACCACACATTTCCATTGTACATGCCCTGAGCATGTCTTCTAATATCTGTATGGTTCGCTCCGACTGACCATCGGTCTGTGGGTGGAAAGCAGTACTCAAATTCAACTGTGATCCTAAGGCATGCTGGAAACTTTTCCAAAATCTGGAAGTGAATCTTGGGTCCCTATCTGAAACAATGCTCACTGGCACTCCATGCAAGCGTACAATGTTATCCATATAAAGTTGTGCTAATTTGGCCATAGAGAACTTGGTCTTGATGGGAATGAAATAAGCAGTCTTAGTAAGCCGATCAACGATCACCCATATCGCATCCATCCCCTTAGGTGTACATGGTAGTCCGGTGACGAAGTCCATTGTAATCCTATCCCACTTCCATTCTGGTATTGGGAGTGGATGAAGAGCACCATAAGGTCGATGCCTCGCAGCTTTTACTTTTTAGCATGTAAGACAAGTCGCCACATACAACGCTATTGTGACTTTCATGCTTAGCCACCAGTAGTTTTGTTTGAGGTCTTTGTATATCTTTGTACTTCCTGGGTGGAGTGAGTACTCGGAGCTATGTGCTTCTCGCACTATCTTGTCTTGTATATCCAAATCATCGGGTACACACAATCTGCCTCGAAACATCAATGCCCCATCACCGGCTAAAACAAAATCTGGGTCGTTCATTGTTTGATCTTGAACCTTAACTCTGATCCACTGCAATTCAAGATCCAAAGGTTATTTCATTATTACCTCTTGCCTAATAGTCGGATGCACCTGTAGAGTCATCAAGGATACAGTCAACCATTTAAGGTTTTCTGGTTGACGTTCAAACTCTAAGGTTGCTCCTTTATATAAGAGAGCTTCATCCATTAGCATGGCCTCTTATACAAGTGATGGGCTGACTGCTAAGTATGAGAGTGACACAGTCTGTGCCTTCCGACTCAACGCATTTGCCACTACATTCGCCTTTCCGGGATGATACTGAATGTCGCAGTCATAATCCTTCATGAGCTCAAGCCATCTCCTCTGCCTCATGTTCAAATCCTTCTGGGTGAAAAAGTACTTAAGGCTTTTGTGATCACTGTATATCTCACACTTCTCCCCATACAAGTAATGTCACCAAATCTTAAAGGCAAAAATGACTGCGGCTAGTTCCAAGTCATGAGTGGGGTAGTTCTTCTCATACTCCTTTAGTTGTCGGGATGCATACGCTATTACCTTACCGCGTTGCATGAGAACACAACCCAAACCAACTTTTGAAGCATCAGTGTAGACTGTCATTCCACCTGTGCCTTCAGGGATGGTCAACACAGGGGCTGACACCAACCTCTTCTTCAATTCCTGGAAACTCTTCTCACATTCCTCTACCCAGTCGAATTTCACACCCTTTTTGGTTAATTTAGTCATTGGTGCTGAGATTCGAGCAAAATTCTCAATGAAGCGCCGGTAGTATCCAGCCAAACCCAAGAAGCTTCTAATTTCAGTGACATTCTTAGGGCTTTCCCATTCTACTACTGCTTTCACCTTATCAGGATCTACCTCGATTCCGGCCTTAGACACTACGTGCCCCAGGAATCCAACTTGCTCAAGCCAAAATTCACATTTGCTGTATTTGGCAAACAATCGTTGTTCTCTCAACCTCTGTAACACCATTCTCAAATGTTGGGTGTGCTCCTCTTCTGTCTTGGAGTAGATCAAGATGTCATCAATAAAAATAATTACCCATTTATCGAGTACATCATGAAATACTCGATTTATTAAATCCATGAACGCTGCTGGTGCATTGGTTAACCCAAAAGATAACACTAGGAACTCATAGTGACCATACCAAGTCCTGAATGCTATCTTGGGGATGTCGTTGCTCTTTATCTTGAGCTGATAATAGCCTAATCTAAGGTCTATCTTTGAAAATACCCTTGCACCCTGCAGTTGGTCAAATAAATCATCAATGCGTGGCAAAGGATACCGATTCTTAATGGTTAGCTTATTCAACTCCAGGTAATCAATGCACATACGCAAGCTGCCATCTTTCTTCTTAACAAACAATACTGGGGCACCCCAAGGTGAAACACTTGGGCGAATAAATCCCTTTCCCAATAATTCCTGCAACTGCATCTGCAACTCCTTCAATTCAGATGGTGCCATCCTGTATGGAGCCTTAGATACTGGAGCTGCTCCAGGAGTCAAATATATGGCAAACTCCAACTCTCTATCTAGTGGTAATTGCATCAGATCATCTGGGAAGACGCCGAAAAACTCTTTAACCACCTTTACCTCTTCTAGAGGTGTAATCCTTGCATCAACATCAAGTACTGATGCTAAGTAGCCCTGACATCCACTTTCCAACAATTTTACCGCTTGAAGGGCGGAGACAAGGACCTTTCTCACCTGTTTCATTTTATCTTCTCGGTATACCAATTCTCTTCCTTTGTCATTTGTCACCCTAATCAGCTTTTCAGCACACATCACATTAGCTCGATGAGCCGACAACCAATCCATGCCCAGTATAACATCAAAATTCTGCATATTGAACTTAATGAGTTGTGCATCAAAGTTCTTCCCACTAATTTCCACTGGGCACGGCCCATACACCTCCTTCAACTGTGTAACTTTACCAGTAGGCATACTAACAATCATTCCGTGATCTAGGATCCTGGGTGGCATCCCAAGTTTCTCGAAAATCTCTTAGATGCAAATGAATGAGTAGCTCCTGAATCGAATAAAACATAGGCTGGTATGCCTGATATGGGTAGGACACCTAGTGTAACAATGCATATAATTTCAGTAGGTCATCAATATTTAACATAAGTAAATTCTTAATTTAAAATGTACCTACTACCACTTCTGTGCTGGCCTCAGCTTCCTCAGCTGATAGGGCATACATCCTTCCCTACGGTTGGCTTCCCCGAGTTAAGGGAGGTCGGTACGCCGAGGGCTGACTGGAGGGCAAGGCTGGTCAGACCCGACAGTCTTTTGCATAGTGCCCATATGAATGGTAGATGTCAGAACTGGGGTGGGGCCCCTCTGCACTTGACCCATTGAAGATGGAGGTCAGGGCGGCCTTGGAACTGTAGGTGCCGCACTAGTGTTCGGGAGAAAAGATGTGGAGCCCGAATCACCAGTTGGTATAGGAGGGTAGCCAGATGGCCTATAGGGCTGCCTATACGTAGGCCCAGAACTGTACGACCCACGGTATGCCTTGGAGGAGTTACCCATATCCGGAAATGGATTTGTTCTCTTCCACAGTCCAGGGGTGAGGGACTGTTCCCCCTTCTGCTTATCCTCCATGGTCTTGGCCTTCTGTACAATCTGGCCATAGTCGGTCAAATCTAAGACCTCAAGTACAGACCCAATGGATGCTTTTAGGCCCTTTAGAAATCTCGCAGCCTTCTCTTCAGCTGTCCTCATATGCCTAGGGGCAAAATGGAACAAGCTCTCAAACTATTGTTGGTACTCAAGGATAGTCTTACCTCCTTGAGTTAAGGCCATAAATTCAGTCTCCTTGTGGTCTCTGAAGCTGCGTGGGTAATGAATGTCCAAGAACAACTCCTTGAACTGTTCCCAGGTGGGTTCCGAATGTGCGGCCAACAATATGGGCTTAGAGGCTTGCCACCAAGAGTTGGCCTCCTTCTTGAGTTGCAACCCTGCACAAATGAGTTTCTGTGCATCTGTGCACTCAATCACCTCAAATATTTTCTCTAGCTCTTGGATCCACTGGTCTCGCTCCAGAGGATCACTCCCCACCTTGGAGAATACAGGTGGCAAGTTCCTCTTGAATGACTCCACTACCTTTGACATATTATCCGTCGGCGGGTAATTAGGAGCATAAGCCTGATAGTAAGAGTATGGAGGGGGCACCCCATAAGGAGGAATACTAAATGGCGGAATTGGAGGTGTACCTCCCACTTGTGGCCCCGTACCAGACCCTACAGGTGGGTCCTGTGGAGTAAGTATCCAGGGAGGTTGACCTGATTGAGAAAGGTCCAATTGTTGCTGAATAGCAGTCATAAAAGCTTGCTGTTGCTGAAGCATTTATTGCTGGAAAGCCTGTTGTGACTGCTGAATTATGGTAGCAACATCCCCCGGAGTAATAACCGGTGGAGGGTCCGGAAGGGTAGTCATAGGTGGGTCCCCATGTGCCCCACCTTGACCAAAGGTCTCTGGAGGTGGTGGAAGTGAGGTTCGCCCCACAGAGCGGGACCTCCTGGGATTCGGTGGTCGATCGACCGAACGAGGACCACGTGGGGTACCTCGTGCATTGCTATCGGATCTAGTACGTACCATCGTATCCCTGTACCTGGAACATATCATACATCACATTGGTTAAACACCATAGAATTGATATCGACACATAATTATATGCCAACACATAGGATATTATAGTGTATGATAGTTTACAACTAACCGCAACTTGATTCCAAAAATACAGGGTTAGTGCTTCGACAAGTATGTCAATGGTCCCACTTGACCATAACATATTATTATAAGAATAATAACAACAATCATAATAATTATATTAATAATAATACTAATAAAAATCCTATTTATTTATTTTTTTCAAGTTTTCTCTCAACCGGCGGGCAGGTTGGCCCGCCGGTCCTACCCGTGTGAGATTTTCAAACAGGGCACTTAAGCCCCTGTTCTTCCTTATTTCCCTCATTTCCTCTCTCTCTCTCTCTCTTCCTCGGGCGATCTTGGAGAGCTTCTTGACGCTTCCACTCGCAATCTCACTCAGCGATCTAGTGCTTTTGAGAAGATTCAACCCCTCTACTTACAAGTAAGTTTCTTCTTCATCTTCTTCTCAAAACTTACATTTTGGGGGTAGAAACTCATGAGTTGTCTTAAATCTCACTTCCTTTCCATGTTTCTTTCCATAGAACAGTGATTTCACATGAATGTGATGTTTCTCTCATGATTTATCTTTAGTTTTAGGATTTACTTCTCCATTTTGAGAAAAACCCCAACCGTGCCCTAGTTTTCTCAAATTTGGGGATTTCTTCAACTCTTGCTCTTTTCCCCCAATTAATGACTCAAATGCAATGCATTTTGTTTGATTTGTACTTACCATGCTGTAGAGATCGTAGAAAGTCCATTATGTTTGAAATCCCATTTCTTCCCATGAAAATCCATCTTTTGTGTTGGGTTTTCTTTGATTTTTCTTTACATCCTTTGGAATTTGTGGACCTCAATAGCATAATAGTAGATGTTTTTGCATATTCTAAATTGTAGAGTGACGGCATTTCATCCATGAGCATGTAAGCTTCATGCTTCACTCTATTGTGAGTCTTTCCATTTTTTTTTCCTTAGATTGAATTTGCACAATGAGAATTGAGGTTTTTCTTTTCTATCATTGTCTACTTGCCATGCTTTACTTGCCCCTTTCTGTCGCATTGTTGTTTTGCCATAATCTCTGTCTTGTCACCGGCCGGGCATTTCATTCATAGACTTTTTATCCTTCCTCACTTGTCACATTCTATTTTTTTTTCCATGATTTCTGTTTTGTCACTTATCCTTATTTCCTCTTTTTCTTGCCAGGATGTCATCTCGCAAAGGCAAGGATCCCGCATCCTCTGGCACTCGACGTAAGACCACCACTTCTAAGCAAAAGAGTGCAGGGACTAGTTCTCCAGCCCCCCGCATAGGGCGACCCGGACCTGCCCGGTTTGATCCTTCCGACTACGATGAGGAGCTCTTCTGCTGTTTAGAGGCAGCAACCAACTGGCTGGCCTTCCTGAAGAGGTTTGTAATGATGGAGAAGGTTGTGGTAGTTGACGACTTCCATAAGATTCAGCTTTAGGAGAGGTTCACAGCACTGGGCTGGCAGTCTATCCTTCATATAGACCATCCGTGCTACGAGCAGTTGGTCCGTAGATTCTACTGCAACCTGGAGGTTTCCTACCAGTACGGGGAGTATGCTATAATCAGTATGGTGAAGGGGGTGGACATTCAGCTGACCATGGACACCCTGGCCAGCATTTTGGGTATCTCCTCAGCTAGGCACCGTTACTACAGTCCTCCCAAGAGTAAGTCCCTAGGTCCGTTCATGAGTTTGGAGACACCGAACTACATCTACGAGACCATCTATGGCAGTAGTGCACGTCCGGAGTCCGAGACATCATTTTTCCCAGAGGTTCGTGTATTTTCCCGGTTGGTCCAGTTCAACTTGCTTCCCAGAGGAGGTCACCGGAACCAGGTGGGCTTCATGGCAGCCTTTTTAGCCTTCTGCATCTATAAGGCTTTAGAGGGGGGTGACGAGCACTTGTGCTTACCCTACGTCATCCTCAAGACCATGGAGCACCACACTTCTCACCCCTGAGGATGGAGGATTCCCATATGGTAGGATCCTCACTAGAATCTTTGAGTTCTTCGGAGTGGACCTGAGTGGTGAGGAGGGGAAGACTCTAGCGGACAAGTTTGACAAGGGAAATCTCTTGAGGATGGGTCTCCACACCCTTATGGATATACCTCAGAGAGCAGGAGCTCAGAGAGGTAGGGATAGGAGGGCTGCCCCTATGGAGGATGTTCCCATGGAGGAGGAGTCTAGTAAGGAGGATGAGGACTATGTTCCTCAGGATGAGGAGGATGATTTGGTGGATGAGGACATCCTTGAGGAGGTGCCTCAGGAGTCGAGAGGTACTGATCCTGGGTTCACCAGAGCTGCAGGCCCACAGCATAGAGCCCCACCACCTGAGAGTGGTGCATATGATTTTGAGGGCATGATGTCCACTATGAGGGCTTTGAAGGATGGCTAAGATCAGCTGCTAAGAAGACTAGGCGAGAGTTCTTCCAGGGAGGAACGCATCCTGGAGAGGCAAGCTACCTTGGAGAACTCCTTCCTCAGACTGGGCCAGGACTTGGACACCACGGCCAATGCCATCTCAGCAGATTTTGGCCGACTTCGGAGGGAGGTATGGCTGGTGAACTCGAGGTTTGACTACTACGACCATCGACTCAATGTCAACTTTAGACCTCCGATGAACGTAGTAATATTAGACGACGATGACGACGATGATCATTGAGGACTTAGCTCATCCACACCAGCTTCTCACCTGTTTCCTATTGTTGATCCTATTGTAATTTTTTCCTTTCTTTTCTCATTCTTTGTACTTTCTCTGTAACTGGACTTATTTGTGGGATGATGTATTTTGATAGTGGTTTGTGATGAATTTGTATGTTTGATAACTTGTGTAGTTTAGTTGTGGTGTCTTTGTTAATTGTTGTCATGGTTATATATATGGATATATTGTTTATCAGGTGTTTGTGTGAAAATTTTTGGAAATCTCATTTTGCGCCATTATGCTGCCAAAATTTCGTCAAACTTGCACTCGACGGGTTATGACACCCGTTAAATTAACCTTCTATTTTCTCTCACGCATGCCATAAATGCAATATCTAAATGCAACCATTTTTATTCCTTTCTTTCTCTGGCTTTTAACTCCTTAAAGTTTTTACATTAACCCAATCTCATTTCCTATTATAATTCTACGGGACTCTAAACGGTATGCTGTGAGTGGAGCAGAGCATCACGCTCTGATACCACCGCTGTCACACCCCGTTCACACAGAATCGGGCCAGTGATCGGGTTAACACCGGTTAACCCAAACCTGCCAGGATCATCTGATACAGTATTCCACCACAGCATACACATAACTAAGAAAGAGCTCATCAGTTCAGCGGAAGACTTAGTTTACCTGTGAATATTCCCATAATACTTGATACCCGAACTGTAATACAATAGTTAAGTACATATGGGCCCGAAGGTATGATATTTACACAATAAGAGTACAATTCACATATCAAGTACACAAAAGGAATCATAAAAAATTAGAGTGTACAGCTCGGCTCGGTATCAAAGGTTAGAGCTCAGCTCGGTATCAAAGGTTGAGCCCAGCTCGGCATCAAAGGTAGAGGTCAGCTCGGCATCAAAAGTGGAGCTCAGCTTAGTTTCAGAACTGCGGTCCCGCAGCACAACCCTCGCATGAGCAATCCGTGCCGTGCTCTAACTCCTCAGGGACCCACCAGTCCTCTTCAAGGAACTCAACTTTGGGACCCGACCCGTGCTCTTCAGATGGATGACCTGCAAAATCATCTAAAAGAGGTGCACACGTGGGATGAGCTCACTAGCTCAGTAAGTGGAAAGATGGACCACACAGCAGTCCACACAACAAATCACAACCATATGCACTATATGTTATGCATTACATTTTTAATCACATCCACCTAAGCAACATTACTAAGTCTTTGGTTTAGTGCTACTACAACCACAGTGCGCGTATACTCCAGGTACGAGCTGCGAACTCCATCCCGCGATATGCCCATAGGGCTGTCGGAGAAGGCCCACCGTGAGTACTCGAAAAAATAAAACATGCCAACCACCGACTCTCAACATAAAGTAAATAACTAAAAATTAAAGGTGCTGACTCCAGCAATTTAAAAGCAGTACGATTGGCCCTCTTGAATATACCACCGGGGTTGCTGACTGTCCTAATGACCAACCGGGCGTAATGTCTAACCGCCACAGTGACCCGACAACCGCGACCACTGCTTCCCCCCAAATGGTAACCCAACACCTTAACCCCTGTTGGGAAGGGTCGTAACACGGGAAGATGATAATCCTAAACCGCATGCTCCTATATGACAATAGTACGATTGCATAGTGCCACAGCGTCCCATACCATGGGCCATCAATGCACTCGTTTTCAAGCCGACTACGGCATCTAGTCTTTAATGCATCATGCACAATGATGTCAACATTCATCACATAAGCATATCATCACTTGGCATTTAGAAAATAAACACCACACCCATGCATAACAATGTGAAGATGACTAATCTACATAGCATTTTCATGATGACATGGCTAGACTAGATATGATTAAATGAATTCCAAACAATGCCTTGAAATAAGGCCAAACATCCTCTCCCCACTTACCTGTAGTGTACAAGGACTCATGCTCGGTACGGGTGAGATCCGGTGCGAGAAGCGTGAGATTTGGTGAACCTATCATGAGTGAGCGGGGTTAGTATTTCACCACTTTGAGATCAAGATTAACACAATCCAATGACAAGATCATGTTTAGAATCCTAAAAGAAGGTCACACGTTCGTTTTGGGTCCAATCGGACGTAAAAATCACGTTCGGAGCCTCTCGGGTGGGTCGGACAGCCCACCTATCTGACCCACCAATCAGACCCATTGGTCTTGACCGGCGGGTAGGTCGGCCCATCGGTCGGCCCCTCGGTCTGACCCACCAATTGGGCCTGAGGGTCCTGCTAAGATTGGCGGGTAGGGTGGCCCACCGGTTGGGCCCGAGGGCCCTGCCCTCTCAGGCGGGTGCCCACAGGCAGGCCAAATGGCCCATCGGTTTGGCCCACCGGTCTTGGCGGGAAACTGCTGTTTCTTTCCAAACTTCCCCCAACCTTTGGGGATTCCAATGGGGTTTTTCCAAACCCATTCTTCACACATTCAAGGTCTCATAAGATGGTTCTAACCTAGATCTAGGTTAGATTTAAGGAATGGAAAGCCATCTTACCTTCTTTGCTCAAGAACACCTTCAAAACCCCAAAATCACTTCCAATCACCAATGCTCTTGCAACCGTGGAAACCCTTCTTCAAATCCTTCAAAATCAACACATAAATTATCTATTAAACCTTAGATTCATCATCTCAAGGGGGATTTACAAGACCTCAAGAAACCCTACCCAAATCAAGGGTTTTACTTGGGTATGGTGAAAGTTTAAGGAACCCAGCCTTTGCTCACCTCTAAACGTAGATCTAGTGTTGGAGATCACTCTTCCGGCATCGGAATGGGAAGATCAAGCCTCGGCACCACTGAAATCCACCTCTTCTTCCTCTTCCTTCTCTTCTCCTCTTCTTTCTTTCTCTCTCCTCTTTACTCTTCTCACCAACGTCCGAGTGTCATAAATGAGAAAAGAAAAGAAAAAGGAAAATTTAAATGCTATTTATACTTCCTAAAATAACTAAGTAATCACATGGGTGGGTCACTCAGGTGGGTGGATGCGCCCACCTGTCCACCCACCTGAGGGCCAAAACTTGGCCAACAAATGGGATTTTGACAGAATTCGGCCCTCGGCACGAATCTCACTCTTGGCATAAGATGTAATATACGTATGCACCTTAATATACGGCTACATACCTGCTTTATCCGTACATGGCCTTATGATAGGTGCATGTACACGGCTTGGGTACTCCCGTCTCTCCTGGCACTGGCTCGGACTTGTCTGGCCAGCCTGTGTTTAAGATCACCCTTGCCATCATAGTCCATAAGGAACCCGCGTTAACTCTCTCCGGTTCGGGTCCTGCATGGTTAAACCGGGTCAACCATGTAATCAGACCGGGTTTAAGAAGTAGGGTATTACAGGGCAGGTTAGATGTCTAACACCTTCCCAATTCTATAACCTGACACTTACCCTAAATCTCTGGACCAAACCAAATTTCGGGCCCTTTTCTCAGGAATCGGGCCCACCCTCGGGTCTTAGGCCCATAACCCTAGGTGGTGACTCCAAATCTCATTTGTATGATCCTGATCCCCGTATTGGACCATCATCAAATCCCTGTCTCAAATGAAAAATTTTATACTCTTACGAAATAGGCCTCCACGTATCTCCAAGCGGTGATACTGCGGTGCGGGGCCCACAAGCAAAGCACACATAACATGAACCCCTCCCCTCACATGAAAGAGAAAGAGAGAGGAGAGAGGAGAGAGGTTAGGGATGCAAGTCCTTTCCCCCCCCTCCAAGGGAAGAGAGACATCTCAATCCATCTTTGGCCGCTACCCTCATAGATTACAAAATACAAAATTGTGGAATGAATAAAAATATTACAATCACATAACACCAAGATTTATAGTGGTTTGACTCAATCTGAGTCTAATCCACCCCCTACTTCATCCTCTTATAATATATTTCACTAACTCTTCCGTTTCAGTACAGTAGGTAAGGAGGAAAGCCTTTACATAATCTTTTAAGGATAAGAGTATCTGTACAATCACATTTTTCGGTAGAGAGGCACCTTACAATCTCCTTCAAGGTAGAGAGACACCTTACAACTCTTTTAAGGATAAGAGGATCCTTACACAAGCTTAATTACAGCCTAGACTAATTGTAAAAGCATAATTAATAGAAGTGGAATAAATAGAGGATTACCTCCAGTGTAGTCTGAATAAAATATGCAATGATGATAGAATGATTGCACATTTATAAGTCTTCACTAAGCTTTGACTTGACCAATAAAAAGATGGAAGACTTTGAGAATGACTTTGAGCTTAACTTGTGGTGGAATGATGAACACAAGCTCAAGTAATGGAGAATGCTTTTGACTTTGATTGCTCTCAAAATAATGCTATAATGATTGGAATTAATTGATATTTAATTGAGAGCATTAGTGGTATTATATGTGAGATTAGGTGGTCATTTTAGATAGCAAATCTCACTCAAACGATCATATTTTGGGTCCACCAATCGACCGCCGTAGGTAGCTGATCGACCGTCAAGAGTCATTGGACTAAAAAGCCATTGGAGCCAGTTGTACCACAGCTGGAGAAGCACCGGTCGATTGGATGCATCATTCGGGTAGGTGCCGGTCGATCGGGGCTTCCAGTCAGTTGATCGACCACAGGCTCAACTATACCCTATTTTGACAGTTTTGTCATACTGACCAGTGATCATTGTTTTTACTGTAAATTTTTTGTCTGACCTCAGATTGACCTGATTTCAATTGCATTGGAACCATGAATCAATTTACCACAACGTTCATAAGGGGTCCATCTCCTGATACTTTTATGTTACCCAAAATTTCCTTGAGTCAGATCAATATGATTTTTACAAAAACTCACTAGGACACATTTTTCCAAATATATTCCTAATCACCTAGAGATTCTTCATACTTGGTCAAGGTATATTCTATGGTCATTCTAGTATGATGCAATGTAAATGCATGAGGTGAGTGCATGTATATATAAATGGAATATACAAATCCTAATGATAAAGACTAATCTATCCTAAAGGTCTTCACTTGAATGTTCCACTCTTTGGCACTTCATCTTCTTTTCTTCTTGTTTGCAATACTTCGTCTTGAGCTTCATGTCTTGTCTTCCTAAAGCTTGAATTCTTGGAATTTGACATGCAAGCACTTGACTTCAACATCTCTTTTTACACTAAGCATCACTTAACAATTGTAGTTAAAGCCACTATTTGCTTATTATCATCAAAACACATTTAGGAGCGTGGGCATGTTCCCAACATATTTTATGTTTTGCTTTGCATTTTCCAAGAGCATTTGCAGGCAGTTGGACTCTATCCACCTTCAATTCTGGAATGGAGACAATAACCAACCCAAAAAAGTTCATCTAATTGGGTGGCAAAATATATGTTCTCCGAAATCACAAGGAGACTTGGTCTGCAAGATTCGGGAACCCAGAATTAGGTCTTCTAATTAAACTAGGATGGAGATGTTGGGGTTATGGGCTTAATTAATTATTCGGGCTGATTAAATGGGTGAGAATCAAATTGTATGAACCGGTTCGAATCACTCTCAAGTTCAGGGATATGCTGGCCCAACCCATGGTGGTTTGGGATTTTGGGTGCAGGATAGTTATAAATATTGGATTTTGGGTGCCTGCAGCCATTATTTACTCTTCCTCACTTTACCATTAAAGTGGGAGAACCAATAAGGTCTAAGGGGCTGTAGAAGATCCATAGCCAAGAGAGAGAAAAAATGAGAGTGACCAACATCGATCGTCTTTAGCATACTAGGTGAAAGATACAAATCATCTATGTTTTGATCCAAACATTTGCTTTAATTTGATATCGTGTTCTAATTGTCTATATAGGAATCAATTAGGGTCTGATGTGAAACCCTAGATTAGATCTAACAAGTGGTATTAGAACAAACCCATACGAGGCTAGAATCGATTTAATAGAATTTTCATGTCTCATTGGTTATTCAACAACACAATGAAGTTGAAATTTCACTGAGATTTGGAGTTCCTCTAGGATTGGTTTCAGATTTGGAACCAAAGGATTGGAATTGGGAATCCACGTTTTACAGATTTTTATTTTAGAGAAAAAAATAAAAAATAAAAAAACCTTTTTACGATCTAGTTTTGAAATCCACGTTATGGATTTGATTTTTGGTTTGAGATAGGAATCGGTATAAAACTTGGATTTGGTTTTTAGTTTTTGTTAAAAAAAAAAAAAAAAAAACACAAAAAAGAAAACAAAAACCTGTAAATAGTTATATGTCGGAGGCCGCTCTTTTGCCTTGAAGAAGAAAAAGAATAGAGAAAAGGGGTAGGGCAGTTATAGTTGATAGACCTATTTTAGGGTCTATAAAAATTTAAGTTACGGTTATAAGGGACTATGGACTGAGCCCATGGTCTTTTATAAAAATAAGAGAAAATTGCATTGCCACCCCCTGAACTTTGGTCCTTATTCAACGCCACCCCCTGGACTTTTCGAAACGTCAAAGCCACCCCCTAAAAATTCAAAATATTCCAAATCGGTCCTTGCCGTTAGCCAACCGTGTGAAATGAATGAAAACCTGTTAGTTTTTTAACAATATACCCAAAATACCCCCACCTATTGTGAGAGGATAATATTGCCCTCTCTTTTATATGCTTCTTCTAAACCCATCTCCCATCTCCCATCTCACTCCTCTCACTCACTCGGTCGAACAAGAAGAAGAAGATCAAGGTACGGTAACCTGCAACTCGATCCATCCCTCCAACGTGCGATTCTATTCCCTCTGGCGTGCGAAGCTCTTCCCTTTTGTTTGAGGTGGCCTAATCCATTAGCTTCATCTTAGCATTTATTTTCTATGAAGAGATGATGGGTGAAGAGAGCGGAAGGAGTCGAAGAAAGAGATGCGGTCGTCGACGACGGGGTTGATATCGGGGATATGGTAAGGGAGACCTTCGGAGAAGCCGTGACCTTGGTGACCTATAGTGCAAGTGGCGAAACCGGACTTGGCGAAGAGTGTGGAGGTGAGTTGGACGAACCAGCTTGACTCTCCGGTGTAACCATGAACGACGGCGATGATACCGTGGATCTTTTTGGGTGGGAGAGGGATCCAGGACTGGGTGAAGAGTTTTATGCCACGAGCGTTGGTGATGTATTGGGAGGAGTGAGAAACGGAGTGGCATGCGCAGAACTCCTCCAGCGAGAGAGACCCAAATGGGCTCTTCTCATTCGCCTCACCTACTGGGTGAACAACCTTCTCTTTCTCCGTCATCTGTAAACGGTCTCTAGTCACTACTCACTATGAGGAGCCGAGAGAGATTAAATGATGGCCAAGTGAGAGAAGAGAGGTGAAGTCTATATAGAAAGGCTATGAAAGACCTTGAAGTGGAAGGTGGAGGAAGATAATTGAGGATAGAAGAAACCAAAAGTAATGTCATAAAAGAGATTTAGATCCCAGAAAAAGCTTCCCATGGATGAGAGTTGAGTCATGGGACTCTTTAGACTTTCCGTTCCAATCAATGAGGAACGTGGTGCTGGTGAGTGGTTGGTGGCACAGCTTCTCTCATAATCCACCACAATGGCAATCGGTTCCGGGCCCATAACATGGTGATCAGGTGGTGCTGAACGATTCACCGATGCTGCTACCCCAGATGTCGACGAAGGTAAGAAGAGCAAGCCGAGAGATAGCTACTGGGATTGTAAAGAAGAAGAAGGCGACCTCATTGAAGAAGAAGATGGAGGATTGTTCGACGGAGGTACCGTCAATGGAGACAGAGCCATCGCAGACATTGGCATCCCGATCACAAGCATCAATCATCTTAGGGTTTGAAAATTGCTGAAGTTTCCATTGCTTGTAAAGATAAACAGACTCTGATAAGTAGGATTCGAGCTCTGCAACTGAATTATAGATTCTTTCCAGGTTTCGGATTTTATTGGTTCCAATCGAAAGTGGAATTTTGAGGTTCTAATGAGCTTGGATTTCCAAAAACAAAAATTAGAGAAGAACAGTTTAGCGAAGCTAGAGAGAGAAAGTGTGGGAGTTCCGTAGTTCGTTTCTCCTGTGATGGGAGGGAATAGAATCGCACGTCGGAGGGATGGATCGAGTTGCAGGTTATCGTACCTTGATCTTCTTCTTCTTGTTCGACCGAGTGAGTGAGAGGAGTGAGATGGGAGATGGGAGATGGGTTTAGAAGAAGCATATAAAAGAGAGGGCAATATTGTCCTCTCACAATAGGTGGGGATATTTTGGGTATATTGTTAAAAAACTAACAGGTTTTCATTCATTTCACACGGTCCGCCAACGGCAAGGACCGATTTGAAATTTTTTGAATTTTTAGGGGGTGACTTTGACGTTTTGAAAAGTCCAAGGGGTGGCGTTGAATAAGGACCAAAGTTCAGGGGGTGGCAATGCCCATGTCTTATTTGTTTTAAAAAGTTAAAGTTAAATATAATGGGCCAAGCCCACTGATTTGATCCACTTTAAAAAAAAAAAATGGTTCAATTGATTATTGTGGTTCAAAGAAGCAAACCAGATTGGGGTCACATATGATTGAACCTGTTCAGATTCAAACCGGGCTAAGTCGATCTGAAAACCCAATCCAGTGACCTGTATTTTGACCCATTTGGGTTTTCCAGTGGATCGCCGAAACAGTTCGTCGGCGGTGACTTTTTTGGCATTGACCGGTATTGATCAAGAAAGTATTAAAAAATATATATTAAAGGCTTGTTCGGTTTCTAGTTCCCTTTGGGTTTTTATTTAAACTACTTTAAATGCCATTTTAAGGGTCATTTTAAGGCCAAATTGAAATCTTTTTTTTTTTTTTTGGATTCCTCGTTTCATACCACATTTAATGATCAAATTTATTATATGGCATGTTTATTTGAAATTTTATGTTATATTTGTTTATAATCATTGAAACAAGAGGGCATTGATCAATGTTTTGAGAAATGACTATGTTATTGGTTATCTAAAGGGCCATGTTACCAACCCAAATGGTCTGTTTCTATTAAACTCTTATGGGCTTGTTTTTTAAACCCAAGTATGTTTGATGATTTAATAAGGAAGGGATAAAATTGGGTTTCTATCTTTAAAAGTGTTTTAAAATAATGTTATTTGATAATAAGGAGTTTTCAAGTAATGCCTAATGGGTTTCAAAATTTGAACCAATTCTATTGAGAATCCCAAACATGGTTCAAGGGAAACAAAACTGTTAATATCGATTGGTATTAGAATGGTATCAGCCTTGAGAATTCCCATGATCATTTGCAAGTTTTTAGAACCTTAGTCCCAAGGCCTTATGGATAACGAAATACCATTGGTCATCATGATGTCATTTTATCATGTACGGATGTTGTGGATTAATATTTGACTGGTCGAATCAGTGGGAGATGAAATTATGTACTTTGAAATGTTTTATATGGTTCGATTAGTGGGAGGATAAAATTTAACATTCTAGATTGCTTTTAATGCAAGATAAAATGGAATAGAATCAAGTTTGTTCCAAAAATGTTTGGGACCCAATTTTTTATTTCAGAGCTATCCTAGAACAGTTGTGGTGTTCTGTTTTATTTTCATATCAGCTTTGAAATTATTCTGGGTCATATTTATTGTCCTAATTTCGTTCTGAGAAGATATACTTGTTCTAATTTTTAGTTCTGTAATAATTTTATGCCATATTTTGTCAATGGTTGTACAAATAACACTTCAAGTGTGTGTTTCCACACATATATTTATGTTTATGCATGCACTGGTTTATTATTACTATAATATTGAAAAGTCATTTATGAATGACGTAAGTAGAAAATTAATGATATTTTGTGCTTACATGTTATTTGGAACACCCTATGATGAATGGATGATGTTGGAATTAAACTAGGTGTAAGCTTCCGCACATGCTTAGCTGGATGGTAAATTTTTAGAAATCCATGAAAAGATGGGGTGGAATCCACCAAAGTGACACATCTTATTCTTCCATGGTTGCCCCTAGGGCAGTAAAGTTGGTGACATTTTCCCAAAGGTAATGTCACCAAAATTAAAGAAAATGGTAGTAACCTAGAGGTTTCTAAGCCCAAAGGTGAGGAGATCTTGAAAGTTATTGTTCTTTTCACAATAAATGTGGATTTACAAGAAAAACAATGCATTCTGAGCTCAAAAGATAGGAATGTAGTTATGGTTGTACCTCTTGTATGGTTTTTATGTCCTAATGATACATTTAAATTTATGTTCTTATACACAGATATATCTCCAATGGGAAAAACATGACAGGATTGAGTGAAATCCATCAAAGTGGTACATTCAAATCGATTGTATTTTTCTCAACGGTAAAGGTGGCATTTCTCAAAGGTGATGTCAAAGTTTATAGACATTCAATTTAATTGTGTATTTCTTAACAGTAAAGATGACATTTTTCCTAAAGGTGATGTCATCACATGCTAGAAAGTGACACTGACTTAGGAGTTCTTTTGCCCAAAGGTAATTGAATTTTTAAAAATTAGTTATTTTTCACAGTTAATATAAGAAATAAGAGGACTAGTGAATACAGTTTCAGTCACAACTTTTAGTCACTGAGAGGATGTTGACATGTCTCTTACAAAGGCTTTTTCAGTGGGAGTGTTTAAAGATCATGTTTCTAACATGAGTATTATTAAGTTTTTGATATGCTTGGTTAGCGGGAGATTTGCATCTTGTTGACTATTTATTTATTTTTATTTTTATTTTTATTTTTTTAATTTAGCCCTATGTTTTGGGCATAGTTTATAACTATGGTATTCATTTAGTTTTAGCATTTATTTTATGCAAAGTTATTCTATCATCAATTTCTTTGTTGATTGTTTTATGACTTCATTTGAGCACAGTTTATAGGCAGTAATTGCCTCAGTTAAAGGTAATATTTTTGCCACAATTTAAAAGGTAGTACTTGCCACAATTTAAAGGCAATTAAGGACCTATATGAAATGACAATAGTGTTATTTGAGGATTTGTCAATATTTTCATATCAATATCCCACATAGATTCGTGTTGAGAAACTTACTTATGTTTGTAATGATAGAAAGTTATATGCCGTATATTGAGATGTATCTTCTGTTGTTGTTCAATGTGAGTGATTTTTTAACTGAATCACAATAAGAATGGTTAATGTAATGAGATTCTATGGTCATACCAATTTAAAAGACATCCTTATAATTAATGTAGTCGAAGTGAGAGATTGTTGGGTCTATGAGCTTAATTAATTATTCGGGTTGATTAAATGGGTGAGAATCAAGTTGCAAGAACTTGTTCGGTTCACTCTCAAGTTTAGGGATATACTGGCCCAACCCATGGTGGTTTAGGGTTTGGGATGCAGAACAGTATTATAAATACTAGATTTTGGATCCCTGTAGCCATTATTCACTCTTCCCCACTTTACCACTAAAGTGAGAACTAAGGAAGCCTAAGGGGCTGTAGAAGATCCATAGCCAAGAGAGAGGAAAAGTGGGAGTGACCAACATCGATCGTCTTTAGCATACTAGGTGAAAGGTACAAATCATCTATGTTTTGATCCAAACATTTGTTTTAATTTGATATCGTGTTCAGTTGTCTGTATGGGAACCAATTAGAGTCTGATGTGAAACCCTAAATTAGATCTAATAGGAGAATGATAATGGAAGACAATGCTCTTTGGACACATGTGCTTTCTCGCAAATACTTCCCAAACAGGTAAACTTTCCACCTCAGTACTCTGAAAAAGAAAGATTCAATAATTTGGAATGGTATGGTAAGTATCTTCCCCACTCTCAAACAAATGACAATAAGGAAAATTGGTAATGGTAGAAATACTTACTTTTGGTCTAAACATTAGATTCCAAATGGTCCAACTCTATCTACCATTGCCAACCCCATCTCCTCTCAGATTGTCAAATTTAGTGATGCCCTCTTGGGGGATGAGTGGAACACAAGCTTGTTATCTGATGTCTTCCCCTCATCAATGTTTAATAATATTTTACAAATACCAATTCAATCAAATAATGATATATGGTGGTGCCCTTTATCTCAATCTGAGAAACTTTTTGTTAGATTAGCAGTTAAATTTCTAAAAGATGGTTCATTATCTAATCATCATGAAAACTCCAACAAGTGTTCTTGCTCTACTCTTTGCTCAAACTGGTGGCGATTCTTTTGGAAACTGAACCTACATCGAAATTTAAAGTTATTCTTTCGGAGACTAGCTCTTGGAGGAATTCCAACCAAAGATCTTATAGAGAGATGGGTGACAGTAGATCTTGCTTGTGGATTTTGTCATAACCATCATGAATCAACCTGGCACATATTCGTCTCTTACGAATTCACCAAGAGAATCTAGGCTGCCAGCCCCCTGGGACTTAGGACTGAGAATCTCTCTTCCCCTTCTTTTAAGAATTTAATCTTGTATTTTTTTTTA
>NC_056560.1:35485831-35488655 GCF_013358625.1 Macadamia integrifolia | reverse complement strand
AAAAAAAAAAAAAAAAAAAAAAACTGAAGTCTTTCTTCATTACTTATCACTCGGTGCTATTTTATATGGTCCCATAGAAATAAATTTGTCTTTACAAATGAAAATCCTAATCCCATGGGGGTCATTAAAAACTTAAGTCGCTGGAATAGGAGTGACACTATCACCCGTACAAGGAAACCCCCATAGGAAATTCACATCCCTCCCCCCCCCCCCAAAAAAAAAATTCCCAACCAACACAAGCTAATTATGGTATGCTCTACCTATCAAGATAAGAACATGAAACTGTTTGGGTGGGCTAACTGTATTTTGTACCAAGGAAATTGCATCTCATTTATGACAAATCATATGTTGACACGAAACCACACTGAAGCCAGCATGAGGGCTCTCCTACTTGGACTAAGTCTTGCTAAAGAGAAGGGATTGTCAATTGTTGAAGTTTGGAGTGATGATGAGGGCTTAGAACGGTTCCTTAAGTACTCTAGTACCACCTTGTGGCCTTTGAGCATTTTCCCTATGCTTTTGCATGTCTGTATGAATATTCCAAGTATTATATTCATGCTCAGGCCCAATAACGAGGTAGTACTTTTTGTCAAACGCCTAGCCGCTACTTCTACAACTACACAATTCCCCTAGTAGTCAAATTACTTCAAACTTATATGTTCGGTTGGCATAATTATTAATATATATGTCATTTCTATAATATATATATATATATATATCATACTATTATATAAAAGCACGAAATGACAAATCCTTCACTTGACAATTTTGTCCTTTCTTGTCCATTATCTCTTCTTTCCATTCTTTTTTTATTTTCTTAAATTGCCGATACCCTTTATATTATTATATTTTTATAATACTTAACTACTCTCTCTCTCTCTCCACTTTCCTTTTCTTCCAATAATTAGAACTCTCCTACCAACAGGAAAGTCCTTAGATTCTATCCTATAATTTTTTTCTCCTATGACACCCAAGGATACGGCAAGTACCAAACCCCTGGGAGATCAGTGGGGTGTCCCAACTAAGAATACAGCAAGTACCAGTGGGTTTCGGAGATCGGTGAGGGTGTGCAAACTTTAGTCCCACATCACCTAGGGAAAGATTGTTGGGCTAGTTAGTAACCTCTAGCCTAACATGGTACAACGCGTTTTAAAACCTTGAGGCCCATGGGCCAAAGAAGACAATACTGTGTAAGGTTCATGGGGTCGGACTGTTACATCTCCCCCTCTATCTCTCATGTTACTCTCCTACAATAGAAAACTCCCTAGATTTTATCCTATCTCCCCCTCCTCTCCTTTTAAATAGATTCACTCACTCTCTCTAATACATCTCTCTCCCCCTTACCAATAGGAAACCCACTCTCTTTCCATTCTTTCTATCTCTCTCATATCTCTCCAATAGGAAACCTTCTTTCTATATAGATTCTCTATCTGCAATGTCGATCAATTTTTAAAGTGGAGTTAGTCAAGCAACAAAAACAAATAATGGGAAAACTAACAAATCTAACAAATCTTTGCACAACAAATCTTTCCACAACAAATTTTTCCACAGATAACAGGAAAGATTTTTTGGGTATATATATATATCATATTATTATTATATAAAAGCACGAAATGACAAATCTTTCACTTGACAATTTTGTCCTTTCTTCTCTATTATCTCTTCTTTCCATTCTTTTTTTATTTTCTTAAATTTCCAGTACCCTTTATATTATTATATTTTTATAACACTTAACTACTCTCTCTCTCTCCACTTTCATTTTCTTCCAATAATTATAACCTACCAATAGGAAAGTCCTTAGATTCTATCATATTATTCTTTTCTCCTATAACACCCAAGGATATGGCAAGTACCTAATCCGCCTGAGAGATCAGTGAGGTGTCTCCACCAAGAATACAGCAAGTACCAAGAGGTTTGGGAGATCGGTGAGAGTGTACAAACTTTAGTCCCACATCACCTAGGGAAAGATTATTGGGCTAGTTAGTAACCTCTAGCCTAACATGATACAACGCGTTTTAAAGCTTTGAGGCGCATAGGCCAAAGATGACAATATTGTGTAAGGTTCAAGGGGTCGGAGCATTACATCTCCCCCTCTATCTCTCATGTGACTCTCCTATAGTAGAAAACTCCCTAGATTCTATCCTATCTCCCCCTCCTCTCCTTTTAAATAGATTCACTCTCTCTAATACATCTCTCCCCCTTACCAATAGGAAACCCAGTCTCTTTTCATTCTTTATATCTCTCTCATATCTCTCCAATAGGAAACCTTCTTTCTATATAGATTCTCTATCTCCAATGTCCATCAATTTTTAAAGTGGAGCTAGTCAAGCAACAAAAACAAATAATGGGAAAACCAACAAATCTTTCCACAGATAACAGGAAAGATTTTATGGCTCTCAAGCCTCTTAATCTTTATTTGGTGTTTTGCATTTCGCGGAGAGTGAGGCGGGTGGGTTTGTGATATGAGGATTTTATCATAAAAACTATTACCTTGTTGCATACATACTCTCTCTCTCTCTCTCTCTCTCTCTCATATATATTTTTTTTTCAGCACCTTTTTTCCAACTTGAATCACTATAACTTAGCCCATGATTCACATCTGAGCAGCATAATATTATTATTGTTATTATTATTATTATTAATATTATTATTGGGTATAAGAGCTGAATATTACTAGTTCAAGTATCAATACTCTAATTTTCTCCAGTGTCTTAAATTTTTCTCACTATTAATTCCAATTTCCAACTATCAGTTGAGTTTTCTAAATGTTCTTTATAGTTTATATAAGCTTAGAAAACAACCTTTTTAAATTTGTTTCTTTTTT
>NC_056560.1:35485152-35485811 GCF_013358625.1 Macadamia integrifolia | reverse complement strand
TTTGTTAATCCTGTATTGCTACTATATCTTCAAATTGCTACAGATGATTTTTATTTTAAGCTTCAGATATTCATTCGAACATAGATAAGTTGACCCTGTCATCTGTATTAATAAGCCCAACATGCATGGAAATTGAGAGATTTAATCCAAGGTAGCTATTAATGAAAAAATTTTACATATATCTCACATACTTAAATTATAAAAGTAATATCTAATTTTTTTTATCCGAATTTTATTTTGATAAAAGAATAATTCTCCAATCCAAATCTCAATTCAAATCCAGATTTTATTTTACTCGGATTTTTTACCAAAGTCATAAATTAATCAACCAATAATTCCCTAATCTGAATTTGCCAACTAGGGGTGTACTACATTGAAATGTATGATTCTTATGCATTTTATACTGATTTATTTATTACGGCAATAATAGTATTAATTCTGAACTAAGAAGGTGAGACTGCCGTCAGGAAACACTGATTTTTTTTCCCACCTATTAAATAAAATGAAATTCTACAAAACAGGACAGCAAAACAAATGCAAAGCCGCCCTTCCCCCACCGCTAAAAATAAGGGGAAAAAGATGGATCTCCCAAGTTTCCTTTTTAAGGAGATAACAATCCCCCATACCCCATCCTCCCCCCCCCCCCCCCCCCCCCCCCC